>NC_089277.1:39126322-39416520 GCF_963678975.1 Dysidea avara | reverse complement strand
TCATGTGCGATTTGGATCGGTTTTGTAAAATCTGTTCACACATTATGATGGGATATGCAACAGTTGCTTGTCAGGCTGAAGCAGCTCCCTCCATGACTGTTTAGTCTCCTTGTTGAAGACACCTCAGCTTGACACATACTGAATATGGTTGTTACATACCCCATGATGTCCCCATGGTGTGACTTTTATCCTGTTTATTAGACTGCTTTGTAAACCTCTTTGTGTCCAATGGTTTTTGGTTTATTTTCAGTGTTGGTGACTTAGCTATTCCATAACTATATGTATATCTAATATATGATCCATCAATTCACAGGCTTTCAATGTGGTACTGGTGGAATAGCTATCTACAAAACATTATTGACTGCTCTATTAGAGTATTTTACTGCAGTTGACTGCTCTTAGACTATTAGAGAGTTTCGATTGTTTTGCAGATGAATCCAACAATGCTGCAAAAATCATTGTACAGTACTGTAATGATGATATATGTACAGTACTGTAATGATGATATATGTACAGTACTGTAATGATGATATATGTACAATACAGTAATGATGATATATGTACAGTACTGTAATGATGATATATGTACAGTACTGTAATGATGATATATGTACAGTACTGTAATGATGATATATGTACAGTACTGTAATGATGATATTTTTTGTTGGTCATTCCCATTCCTGCTTTACATTCCTGTCCTGTTTCCATTTTTTGGAATTCTACTTACCCTCAATAATTTTCTTGGGGGTGGGGATAGGTGCCAGACTCCTTAGAAGCACAGCTACATTCTTGTCTCATATTTTTGTAACAGGTTACCATGGTGATGATCCTTAGCCATACCCCTGGTCAACATAAAAGTCTGGCTATGTCACTGTTGTAACTTGATTGTAGCATTGCAGCTGATCTCTCTACAGCGTAATTTGTTGTTAGCTGAACTCTCTGAGTTAACTTAGTATATAGCTGAAGCGAGAGCTGAAGTCTCTACATAGTGACTTGTTTGGAGCTGAATTCTCTACCTGGTGACCTGATCTCTCTACAGGGTGTCTGTAGTTGCATGAAAGTGCCTCTTTGTGTAGCTGAACTCTCTACAGACTCATGTAGCTAGCTGAACTCTCTATGGGGTGACTTGTGTGTAGTTGACCTCTCTGAATGGTGACTTGATTGTAGTTAAATGCTATAAAAGAGTGACTTATCATTTAGTTGAATGTTCTAATAGGCTGACTGCACATGAATGCACTGTTAGAGTAACTTGATTGTGCACTTGTTACACCTAGTTGGCTGTTGTAGTATTACTCAGTGGTTTTAATCTAATTCCTCGTAAACCACTGAAACACCTAAAATATTCAATCTACCTATCTTATTCTATAAACTAGTTTGCTTGGTAGGTGTTGCAAGTAATATGGATTTGAAACATGAGGTGCCCTACCCTGAGGGAGAGAGAAAGAATCCAAAGCAATTTCCATTCAACCACTATTCAACTATGGATGAGTGAAAATGGTATTTTCTTGGTTCCTGTAAAATACAGTACACATGTACACTTGCCTGCGCTGGCTGTATCTGACAGCGCAACATACTATTGTGTGTCTTGATAAGTTACAGTGATATCACAATAGAATTTATTCTTGGATGTAACTACCCTCTAAGGTTTCTGTTATCACCTTTCTTTGTGTATCAAGTTATCATATCATGATCAGTTTCTGGGCTGTATAGTTAGTGAATACTGTACCATATGGTTCCTCTATATGTGTAGTAACTACTACACTTTGGTGATATTGCTTATATTTACTATGGCTTTGATTTATAAAATTTAGTGCTGGATTAATTTGCAATACCGTAGAGTCTAGTTGTTAGGCGCATACACCTAATAAAAGTTTGAAAAACATATTGTAATTAACATATATATATATAATATAGTTGTTAAGTGCATGCGCCTAATAAATAAACCTCATCGTGATTATTATGGATTCACTCTCTTGGGGTGGTGTGAATTGCAGTCATTACATGTACCAATGTTTTGAGGCTAGTTTTTATACACTGAATCCTTCATGTGGAGCATACTACAGAAAACCACTTCGCTTGGTAAGTATAGTAACGACATGTATTTTGGCTTTGCACTTCATGAAATTTCGCGCTGTACACTATTAAAAAACCTCTAGCATTTCTTCTCTTGTATAGCTTTGTCTAATGTTGAAGCTTTGTGTTTGTCCACATGTGCTTATCAACCATGATTAAGTATGAGAAACGGGTATATGCTTAACAGGTAATATATGATTAATATATACGTACGTGCACTTAACAGTCAGACTCTACAGTAATTTGCTGCATATCATACAGTACAATAGTAACTGTATAGTAGGGACCACAAAGGAGTAGGCGTGGCCCATGGAATAATATCACCCAAAAACAGCCTCAATTTTCCCTGACGACGATGAGGAGGCAGTATTGGTTAGGTAAAACTAAGTCCAAAAAAGCTTTCAGATCAACCCGAAACACTATCAACAAGCTGCTACGGAATTTTAAAAATTATTTATTTAATGGGATTTTCTACTGAGTGACTGACTGGCTGCCTGATGCCTTCAGACAAGCGTAACTCAATAACGGCTAAGGCTACGGGCTTGGTTTTTTCACTGTTCAACGTTGCTTCGGCCCGACTGGTGCCTTTTGACATACCGCAGTACATATAATGCATTCTTCATGGACTTACCAGTGTCCTCCTTTGTGTCCCATTCATCTTTGCTGACAGCGAAAAGTGTTGATTTGGTGGTAGCATGTGATGGCTTCCCTTCGTGATGGAAATTGTCTGTATTTTTCGTAGTGGCTATTTTGATTGCAGAGGAGCTTTTCAAACAGTTCTTGATTCGTACTGCTGTGTAACATGTTGAACATAGCAGACAATGAAGTGTAATGGATACTTCACTTTTCAGACAATAATTAATATAACTGGGGCACGCGGCAGCATTTCTTTTGGTGTGCATGAATTGCAGAAGTGCTGTTCTTGATACAAAATGATGTGTAACGGGTTGAACATAGCTAACAATGAAGCATAATGGATACTTCACTTTTCAGACGATAATTAACATAGCTGGGGTGCGCGGCACCATTCAGATGCGGTATGCTTGGGTTCACCAGTCATAATAATTATTTACAAAAAAAAAGTTAACAAACAACTACACAGAAAAATTTGGAATTTTCAACTAGAGTAGGGACCATAGAACATTGATAAAAGGTACTGAAACCAGTTGGAGTATAGTGCACAATATTAAATCACGGTAAAACAATAAGAAGTGTTATATCCCTACTGTGCATTTCCATTATGGTATCTTGAGCACAGTAGGGATATAACACTTCTTATTGTTTTACTGTGATTTAATATCATGCACTATTCTCCAACTTGTTTCAGTACTTTTTATTGATGTGCTATGGTCTCTACTCTAGTTGAAAATTCCAAATTTTTCTGTGTATACACTATAGACTAATTGGGCACATGTATATAATATGTTATAGGGAGTTATACATCAATGAACAAATGCTGAATGTCTCCATCGATCCTTCTAATGTGTTGTGTGTGTCCTTCAATGCAAGAGATGGTAAAATGGAACAAGGGTTTCACTACAAACAACAAAAGTGTCTACAACCAAAAGAAGAAACAGAACAGGACTACCATAACCAGGAAATGTTGCAACAAGAAATGGGTGAGGAAAGTGAAGAAGGAAATGGTAATGAAGAAGATACAGAAGAAGAGCAACTACAGCAACAAAACATTCACACAGAGAATAACCTCGAGCTCACTGCAGTGTCTCTAGCTTTGTCCAGCAATAATACACAAGGAACATGTCAACACGATTGGCAGGATACTCAGAAGGAGAAAGGAACAGAACAAACACCACAACAACAAAGCATAAAAGAGCATGAAGAACAAAAAACCACAAGGAATGCAGTTTTCTCCAGTAATGACAAACAATTACAAGGTGTGTGTGTGTGTGTGTGTGTGTGTGTGTGTGTGTGTGTGTGTGTATGTGTGTGTGTGTGCTGTGTGCTGTGACTCTTTCACAAGCTTTAGTCTCTTTACAGGTACTTGTTTTTTTATTTATATATGACCGGTCAACCCACACATACCGCATAAAAAGAAAGAATGGCACTTGACATACGTATCATATAATTGCATCTGAACACGTTCCCCAACTATCAATTACTAAAAAGTTAAGTGGCCATTACACTTCATTTTCGGCCACAGCTTTACAATGAAGAACAGTATGAAAAGTGCCTCTGTCATCAATCCAGTTACTAAGAAAACACAATATTTCCTGTTATAAGGCCACTCCAAGTATATTCATTGTTTCCCATTTCATTCACATCAAAAGTGTATGCGGTCAGGTGGTTCATTATAACTATACTGTCACTCTGTAGGGCCCCTATGGATATAAATATATACATAAAATGAAACAGGAGAAAACATCCTGGCCACCTGGCAGACCCCTGTAGGTATTCTAGTATAAATCAAATGGCTCCTGTGGCTGCTCAGGTCTTTCTTCTTTCTGCATCTTTTCAAACAGTATACTTATTATAACATCTTTAAACAGGCTGCAGGACCAGGTGTCCTACAGACCTAAGCATAAGTAAAGCCTAATTATTGACACCAATTTTTCAAAATTCATGACCCACACAACAGCAATGAATCTTAAAGTGGCCTGAATGTAATAGCTACTGTAGTCAGCACTGGGAAACCATAATACACTACAGTGAAGAAATACCTTTTACTATCAACAAAAAGAAATGGGAGACAAAATTAGGCAAGTCCATGATGTATGCATTGTGTATTGTGGTATACCTTAAAGGCACCAACTTGGCCTAAGTGACAGCTAACAGTGAAAGTATCAAGTTGGGGTATTGAGTAACACTTAACTGAAGGCATCAGTCAGTCAGAATTCAAAGGGACTTATTGGAAGCATTTCAGGCCATATTGAAAGCATTTTTTGGCTTGGTTAGCCATGAAGGTATTGTGAAGCTGGTTTTTTGATTACTTTTTGTAGCCAGAAAGACCCAAACCTCCATGATCCCTAATATACAGCACTACTGTACAGTATGCTACAGTCCTATACATGTTTAGAAGGGCTGTTGTGTTTCCCCTTAGAAAATCATTCTGTCCCAATACCTCAAGATCATCCCCACCCTGTAACAACATGTACACCTACACGATCACCCAAGAGATTGTCGTTCAGTGAAAAGGTGACCATTACACAATCTTTCTTACAACCAATCATTCCAGTAGCTACTGTGAAAAGTCTTAATCCTATCAACATCCTAGATGATGATAATGATGATAATGTAAGTTTGCAGTTGGCCATGGGTAGTGGAAAACTGTACTGTGTAGTGTAACATGTATAGGTACCAATTGTTTTAGATGTAACACACTGAATCTACTGAGTAGTGGAAACTGTACTGTGTAGTGTAACATGTATAGGTACCAATTGTTTTAGATGTAACACACTGAATCTGCTGAGTAGTGGAAACTGTACTGTGTAGTGTAACATGTATAGGTACCAATTGTTTTAGATGTAACACACTGAATCTACTGAGTAGTGGAAACTGTACTGTGTAGTGTAACATGTATAGGTACCAATTGTTTTAGATGTAACACACTGAATCTGCTGAGTAAAACTAAATTGAACCTGGTGTTGGCAAACTAGGATAAGTGGGAATTTGAGATCACATGTTTAAGGCTCCTACAATGTATCACCGAGCTTTGAAGATTATGTAATACTGACCTTTTCATTTATTATTATACATTTCTACTCCTGCTCATAAAAGGATAAGCTGAGCCAACCAGAGCAGTTGTCATATCTCCTTAGATGAATACAAAGTAAATTGTTTATCCTAAATTTTCAAGTTACATATACTCACTCATACATAACAAATATTTGGAATTCACCATATTTTTTAGTGACTAGATTTGCGAAATGGGGTCTTCTACATGAATCCAATTCTATAATCTTCAAAGACCGTAACGTAGTGTTTAAGAAACATATAAGGCTGAAATCCTCTTCCTCCACTAAGCTATGTTCTGACCAAATTTCAAGTTAATTTCCTACTCCAATCTGACGTTATGAGTTGTCAAAGGTGGTAAATTGGATGTGTGTGGAAGACCCCTTTTTGCAAATCCAGTCATTATTATTAAAAACTAGACAGTTTACAAAAAGAAGAGGCTTAGACACAAATAGTAAACAAGCTAAACTTACTCAGTTACTAATATGTGATTTGAATCAGTGTTGTGGGTTGAATTAAACTTGTGAAAAGCAATATTCTCTTTACAATGCATAATAACACAGCTGAGTAGCCATGTGGACCTCTAGTGAGATCTCATTGTTTCAGGGTGCTGTTGATGATGTAACAAGGAGTAGTTCTGAGGATGGTGATGAGACGAGTGATGATGATGATGATAATTATTGCACTTCCAGTCAACTTAAACCAATCCTGGTATATCCGAATAGCAATGATGATGGAGAAGAAACTATTAATCTTATGTTTCCTAAAAAACGTGAAAAGACTAAAGCTTCATTTGCATTAGATGATGTTGATTTCAGAGCTTTAACTAAGCAAAATACAAGGAGGAATCGTGTCAGTGTTACTTCATTGAAAAGCTCAGATGTAAGGATGTGGTTAGGGTTCGGCGATATACCGGTATGACGGTAACAAGGCGATATTACAGCTGGAAATAACCGATACTGGCTTGTTTTATACAGCTGCAACTACACACGTACATGTGTTAACAATGCCATATTGTACTTGTCAATCAGTATTTCAGTCTCCTTGTACTAGCAAACAAGCCTAACCCATGCGCTACTACACAATAATTATTAGAATATGCACGAGGCGAGGCGAGGCGAGGCACGTGTACTGGGTGCAGCACTACTGTGATTGTGGGATAACAATTCTGGCTTCACATTAGTAAGCCTTAGTAAATTATCTGCTAGCTATATACATAGAAACTAGCTATGTCTCCTTCAAAATTTATATGTACTCCATGCTCTATAAGTTAGGCTGGTTTTTCCAAACTCCTTGCGATTGTGGTAGCTGGTCGCCCGTAGCTGGTAAACAAAGTTCACCCATGCAAATATACTGTGTAAACAGTTTTGAGTGTACTTGCTATAGTTCATTTCAATACCATGATATTTGCAATAATCGTGATAAGAAGCTCCACAATAACCGTGGGAGGAAATTTTCAATATCGCCCAACCCTAGATGTGGTATAGATGCATGCAATCATTAGGATACATGTGTTTGTGTAGGACTCACTTGGTATAAGCACACAGATAATTGTACCTGTAATACTGTCCACAGGGAATAAGTCATCTATTGATTGGTTCTGCATGGTCATCCAGGGTCTTTTAAAGAAATTGATAGAGAGAATTCTGTAATTTGATGGTAGAGGGAAGGGAAAATGTAACTGTCTAGCAAAAAGAATAGTGTATCCATAAGTACTTGTTGATAAAAGTCTTAACAAGACCACGACAATTTTGCTAGTTTTTTGAAGAAACTTATCCAGTGTTTGAGTAATGGAATTACTGAAATGAGATAAATATAACAAAACCAAGAGACACTGCATTGAATATGTATGTAAATGTAAACCACTTTCACTCCTCAGATCAACAGATCAAAGGAGTCATCCAGGCTACATATCGTATGTAGCCCAGCTAGCCTGGCTATATACGAAATGTAACCCAGTCTATATCTGGACAGTGGTAATATAGACGTTAGGCTGAAATCAATTCTGGGGATCACTTAATACTCACATGATTAGTTGGTATAGCTTATTCGCCAATCGTTTCCACACGTTTCCAAATACAGGCCATACCCCATCACAAAGTTACCACTCTGCATGAAATAGCCACTCTACAAGCAAGCTTACCTATCTAGACTTTTAGTAAACTCCATAAATGATTCAATAATACTGATTAAAACATTAAACTCCCATGTAACCAAAATTCTCCTTAATATCTCTAGGATTTATCGTAACCGAACGTAACCAGAGCATACTAGCTGCTGACCCATAATCGAAATTTTTAGGCATGCATATACATGTAATATATCCAGTGGTTGCATTTGTATTGGCTTGGGTGATTGATCGCCCTGTGCAGCTACAGATGGGAAGTGTTTATAACACAGGAAGTGTTGCATATTAGTCATAACACAGGGCATCCAGATTTTGCCTGAAATGTATGCCCAACTGCCCAAGGGCTGCTCTGAAATGTATCTACAGTGTTACAACTATTACATTTATGTACGGACATACATACATACACTGTAAGTATGCATACGGTGGCCCTAAAGGTCACGCCATGTGCCAATATCTAAGTGACAACATGTACGCGACGATTGACAATATCCATGTGACGTTAGATGATAACTATGTGACGGTAGACAATAATCATGTGATGATAGATGATTGTCTATGCGACAAAAGTGATGCGATGATTGACAATAATCACACGACAATAATGATGAGACGTTCGCATGATCGATGATAACTTTGTACGACAATCACTGGCTGCATGTTAACTTGGTCTGAAGTTGAAATTTGTGATTGTTGCTGCTGTTGTTGTTGCTGCTGTTGTTGTTGCTGCTGGTTGCTGCTGGTTGCTGCTGGTTGCTGCTGCTGTTGTTTCTCTCCTTGTAGCTTGCTGTTGTTGTTTGTAGCGTGCTGATGCCTGGTAGTGCTACAAGTTGCAACACTTGAACAGTAAGATGCAACAAGCAAGCTACGAGGAAGAGAAACAATGATTAACAACAGCAGCAGCAGCAACAACTACAGCAGCAGCAGCAGGAACAGTAGCAGCAATAACAAATTTCAACTTCAGACCAAGTAACAACATGCAGTCAGTGATCGTCGTACAAAATTATCATCGATCACATGACCGTCTCATCATTATTGTCGTGTGATCATTGTCAATCATCACATCACTATTGTCACATAGGTAATCGTCTATCATCGCATGATTATTGTCTACCATCGCATAGTTATTGTCTAACATCACATGGAGATGGTTAATTGTTGTGTAGACGTTGTCGCTTGGATAGTGGCGCATGGTGCAACCTTTAGGGCCACCGTATATGCATGTATTGATGTACATACATATGTACAGTGAAATCTGCATATTAAGGACACCTTGGGACCAACCAAAAGTGTCTTAATTATCAAGGTATCCTGATTTTCCAGGTCAGTTTACATGTTAAGGGATACTTTGGGAGCATTACCAAGTGTTCAAATTATGCAGGTGTCCCCATTTTCAAGTGTCCTGGTTAATTTGTGTATGTATGTACACCACCGACCAATTGTAATGCATCTACTTTGATACATTAATATAGAGCCATGATGATACCAGTCACTCAACAGATTGTGGACAGTTGAAGGTGTCACTACAGTTTAACATTACCAATGACAAAAAAAAGAAGGGAGATCTTGTGGTTACTATTATCAATGGTCATAATCTGCTGCAAACTGAATTGGTAGTGAAATGGTAAGTAGTTTACTGACTAGTATACTGAGAAAGTTACTGACTAATTTACTGACTAAACTAATACATAATTATCTTCCTGTAGCCATCTTCTACCAGACAACAAAAAGAAGTTCAAGACCAAAGTGTTGAAGGATAATAGTAATCCAGAATGGAATGAACAATTTGTGTTTGATCACATAAAGTTGGAAGACCTTCGTAAAAATAGAGTGATTGAGTTGACAGTGTGGAATTCAACAAAGTACACCAAACACTATGATTTCATTGGTGGTGTAAGGTTGGGACCACGTCCCCATCACAAAAAGCAGTTAAGTTACATGGACAGTTCAGAAAATGAGTTATCACATTGGATGAGTGTTGTCAATACCCCCGGTGAATGTGTGGAACAATTACACACACTGAGGCACAACATGGATCCACTACACATGGGAGTGACATCACAACAGGAAGTGACATCACAACACTCCTTGAAGACTACTTGTAAGACTCCTCCTAGTGATGATGGATTAGATTCTGACTCTGATAATAACAGAATGGCAGTGTGCAGCAGACAACTGGTGAGTTGTTGCTCTATATGTTTAAATGTGACCTGATTCTGGAAAACCTACCTTTTGGCACATAAACAAGTTTTAAAATAACACCAACACAAGATGGCTACACTCTCTGGCTAACAATTTTCACATTAATTTTGCCTTAATCTTTCTAAGTCTGGAGACAGACTTCTGTAGGCATTGCAATGCCCATGCATTGCTCTAGAGGCCCTGAGAAATCACTGGGGTGGCTTGGGACCATGTTATTTGCTTGGAGTGTCTGGAAAAGTTACGAAAGCATGAAACGTGTGTGTTTTGTCCATCAGTCTATCTAGAACTCTCAGGGGCATGTAACTTGTTCTGGAGCTCACCATTATGACACTCATCCATTTTGTACCCCAGTATTTCCCACCCCACCATCCCCCACCTTCCACCTCTTTGTGAGGACTCATGATCCAGCAACACTTTTGAAAAAAACAGTATCTAAAATGATAGAAAATTGTATGGGTAGCTTCGTTTACTCCTGATGGCCTGAAATGTCATGAATGTCTCTATCTCCTGGGAGCTGATGGCCTGTAAAAATAAAATAACATTAATCGTTGCATTAATGGGATCTTGAGAAGAGGCAGATCCAGACTTTTAAAAGGGGGGTTCCACTTTGGAATTGCAACTTCAGCCTAGTTAGCTGTAAGTTGGAGACCAAAAAAAAAAAAAAGAAAAGGTCATCACCTGCTGACAATAGCTGCCCTTCACCATAGATGTCCTCATCAACTATATTTCCTTGTTTATATCTAGATACATAGCTTGCTAAACTGCTCCTCAAAAGACTACTGTGACTGCGTATCTCAATTTGACAGCTCTATTAGAGTATCTCGAGTAAGAGAGGCACTTTCAAAAGGGGGGTTCCATGGAACCCTTTGAACCCCCTGGATCTGTCCCTGTTGAGTACCTACTACCTCCTGAAGTTTTATTATACTGAAAGTATTAATGTTAGAGTTGTACAGTAAGATTGTACAGTAAGATTGTACAGTATTGTAGAATAACATTGTAGAGTAGCGTTGTACAGTATTGTAGAGTAACATTATACAGTACCATTATACAGTAACATTATACAGTAACATTGTACAGTAACATTATACAGTAACATTGTACAGTACCATTATACAGTAACATTATACAGTAACATTGTACAGTAACATTGTGCAGCATAGCAGCATAAAAATATGTAAGTATATACAGTTGTATGAAATTTATACACCAAAGTATTATTACACTTGAGAGCTGTCCCTATGCTAGGTCCTGATAATTGAAGCCAGGGAGCAGAATTACAGGCGTGTGCCGGCTCCTTAATGGCTGAAATGATACAGAAAATGTATGGCCAGCTGTACAAGGCCATTCACATGTGTACTCATCTTGACTAAGGCCTAAAATTACCACCACGCGTATCACAATACCCAAGATAGATACACAACTCTCTCAAATGTAGCTTGAGGAGTATATATTAGTACATAAAATAAAATTAATATAATAGTCTGCTAGGTAAAGCATTGGTGGTGATAGGTTGATATCATGCATGATATTTCTATAATGGCTTTTATTGGCAGCATTTTGGCCTACGTTTTTGGGGAACCCTACTAAACAGAACTATTGTACTGTACTACGTGACCAATTTTACAGAACCAATTTGAGTTACACAATGGGCGTAATCCAGCTATCATACCATATTTAAAATGCAAAGGGTCTTAGTCTAAAAATGTTAAAAACAAGAGTACAATTAATTTTTTGAATAAAAGTTCGCCTTTCGGTCTGCCTTCCTGCCTAACAACATTCGCAAGGCTAGACACATCATAAGCCACCATTTTGTGCCACAATATAATTATACCTAACTCACGTTTCAGATGTGCCTTTTGGGTTTCCGACAAGTGCCTGCCCTCTGCACTTTGCCTTTCCTTTTTTTCATCGAATATGCTGCTTGTGATCTTCTTCATGCCGTGAAACCATATCAAGATATTAATTTAGATATTAGCACTTCCTTGTAGTAAGGTGCAATACATCTAAAAAAATCGATATCGCCATAATTGTCGATATCGTTATTGTATCGATTTTTGATATAGCTTTAGCAGATTTCAATATTTATCAAAAGGAAATAATTTACGATAATTATCGAAATTTCGAAGAATATTTCAATAAATCTACAGTATTTAGTGTGTGATTGCATAATCACGCTAGAAATGAAGGTTGGTTCTTTACAATCTAACCACTTTAAAAGCTTGTCTACCAGTTTTCTATAGTTCTATGCAGTAGTTTTAGGGTTTAAATTGTATTTGAAGCATATTTATAAATATCGGCCACCCACGCAATTACTCCACTCACAATTAAAACTATCGAAAATCGAATAGAAATTTGCTGCCCTTGATTAACAGTGGTTCCCTTCCTGATCTTATCCATCCAGCTTGTAGGCAGCGTGTTTTCCAACATGAACTTGATATTGCTCGTCAGACCCTTTTGCTTAATTCACTTACCATTCGGGACCAAGCCAGAATTCGTTCAATTTCTGCTGACCCCTGTACCAGTTCATGGCTTCGGGCCATTCCTTGTGATTCTTTAGGCCTATCCATGTCCTCACAGGAGTTTGTATGTTCTCTTCGATACTGGCTTGGTGTCCCTCTCTTTTCTGCCACTTCTCCAGTTCGCTGCCCATGTGGTAGTGTTGTTGATCAATTTGGTGATCATCTGCTGGGCTGTGGACATGGACCCATGCGTATACGTAGGCACAATGCTTTATGTGATGTGATATATCATGCTTTACTTCAGGACAACACTAGTTGCCGTAAAGAGCAATGGTGTGCTGGCTCCCGATTGGATCACCCTGGTGATGTTTTTCACCCTGACTTTGTGCATGGGAAGCCTGCGTACTTCGATGTTACTGTGCATTGTCCATTACAGGAATCTCTGTTGGGTCGGTCTGCAGTTTCAGCAGGTGTGGCTGCTGCTAAGGGAGAAGAAGACAAGGATGCTCACCATTATGAGCTTGTACAGGCTGCTGGAGGTGTCTTTGTCCCCCTAGTGGTTGAGTCCTTGGGTTTGTGGTCTGCTGCTAGTCATCCTGTCTTGTAGGATATTGCTTTGAGGACAACCACCAGGAGTGGCATTTCTCGTGGCCTAGCATACCACCATCTGCTAGAGCAACTCTCTGTTTGTCTGTGGCACCACAATTCCCGGACATTTTTACATCTATTTAGCCTGTTGCCTGGCAGACCTTTGTGGGAGTTGAACTCTGTTTCATGCTCCCACTCCCTGCAGTTTGGTCAGTAGTCTGTAGGGCTTTCTTCTTAAGGCCCCTGTCTGGGGGTTTTGCTGTGTGTATGCTGGCAGTCCATGTGATGTTTTTGTAGGTCTGTGTAGGCTCTGTAGGCTTAGCTGCTTTTTTCTGCTTTTTGTCTTTTATAAGGTTTAACTTCTAGCTAGAGATCATGGAGGATGGGAGTTCCATTAGGGCTGGAATAAAAAATTTATTATAAATAAAAAAATATAAATAAATATAAAAAAAAATAGTAATAGAAATTTCGATAGTTACCCCAGTATCGTGTCGATATCATATCAATATCGTATTGAAATGTATCGCACACCACTACTTCATTGAGGAGTGTACAGTGTTTAGTTGCTGCAAAATTATTTGAAGTACTTACGCTACTGTAAGAGGTATTAGACAGATCATGGAGGTGTTTGCATTAATACTGTTCCTACAGGTTGATACACCAGTACACATTGGAGAAGTGAGAGTGATGTTACAATATGTATCTGAAACTAACAAGTCAAGGAAGGAGAAATGTAATGGTAGTTATCTCAAAGTTTGGATCAGACAGGCTAGTGGGTTAAAGACACGTTATAATAATGGATCATTTGTACTCTGGTTAGTAATAATTGTGTGTTCTCGTAGTAACAGAGTTAGTCTATAACAAGGGACGAAGTGTTCATTCCTTTATCATATCCTTAGTATTTTATTTCAGGAATTACGAAAAAGAAAAGCTGCAAAGTTTCTGACTTTCATGGACATTTACAAAACTGAGTTAACAAAATGAGTTCATGTAATGGTCTCAGGGGTTTGAAGGGGAGTTCCAACAGCAGTATTGAGTTACCAGAAGCAGGGGTCTGGGGGCATAGCCCCCAGCCACTGAGAGACTTTCAATATTTTAATGAATCAAAACTCAGCATATTGCTATATTTTATGCAAAAATAGTACATTAATTTTAATGCATATAAGTGCCTCTGAGACGAAGATAAAGCTACCTAGTGGAAACAGACAGCATAACACATAGAGACACATATAGTAATCTGTAAGTGATAGTTATCTCACTGGTATAGGAACCATAAATCCACTGATACAAATGTCATGACTTACAATCAAAACATTATAACTATACAAATATGCATAACATGAATTCATATTACATAACACAAGTGATAAATTACTGAAGTTCTATATCTTTAAACACTACATGCCAAAGCTACAGCAGTATAAGATCATGCTCAGCTTTGCATTTAATGTTAGAATGTCTGAAAAACTTCATAATGGATATGGATATTTACATGCATGTTCTATTAGAGTATACCTGACTGCTCTATTAGAGTATATACCTGACTGCTCTATTAGAGTATATAGCTGACTGCTCTATTACAGTATATACCTGACTGCTCTATTAGAGTATAAACCTGACTGCTCTATTAGAGTATAAACCTGACTGCTCTATTAGAGTATACCTGACTGCTCTATTAGAGTATAAACCTGACTGCTCTATTAGAGTATAAACCTGACTGCTCTATTACAGTATATACCTGACTGATCTATTAGAGTATATCGATCTTCTTAACAAGTTTGAAGAGGGTGTTACCCCTGTAAATCCTTCCCTGAGAGATGAATGCAAGCTTTATCAATTGTTGTGCTGCTATATTACTCACTCATTTTGTCCTACCACACTAAATGGTGTGCGAGATGGTGTGTTAGAATCCTGCTTGGAGATGTCTAAATTTTACAGGGGGGTCTGAACCCCTTGGAACCCCCTCTCTATGCAATTATATAGACAGCATAATAAAGTGCATGTCACAGTAGAAATGGATTATTGAGAAGGAGCTTTGAGGACGAGTGTCAGTCACTAAGATGTTCTACAACTGCTGTAATGTAACTGGCTTCTATTAAAATTAAAGACTTACATGTGCATGGCTTCATATACACACATTGCATTTGGGTTACAACATTTTTACTGTTGGAGGCATTTGGCGTTGTTGCATGTTTGGTATTTAATTTTTTTTACCTTGACTGTATGACAATTAACACCGGGCAATAATTACCCTACAATTTGAAGTATGGCTTCACTTGGATAAATTAAGAACTTCTGGTGACTAATTGGTGGTAGCAACAAAATTTGTTACAGATTTTGCCATTTAAAGAGTTAGGTAGGCACTAATAATCAAGGACCAGATCCAGGAGCTGGTATTGGGAGGGTTATACCCAGTATTAAGGTACAGGTGGTAAAGGAGAAAAGCTGTTCACTCAATTTTTCAAAATGTTCTCATTACCTCTGAGTGTGACGTAGACAGACACAGACTGTACAGTAACATAACACTGTAAACTATGGAAGATAAGTATTTATCCCATGTGGGATCCATCATTGAGCAACTGGAAAAGATGTCATTAACATTCCATCAAGAGTATATAATGGGGAGGGCTCCCCAATATATACTTTTGATTCCATTTATACACACAAAATATTAATATCCCTTAAAAGTAATTATATCTTGCTTGTACTTACAATTTTGCATTATTACCCATGCAGCACTCTACTGCCTAAGGGCAAACACCAGAAGGTCAAGTCACCAGTTATTGAGAATGATGAGAACTCAGTCTACAATACCAAGTTCCGGTTTGAGAAAGTGACAGATGTGGAGTTATCATATGATAGAGTACTGGAGATCACAATATGGGAACCACATCGTAACACTAATGAATTAGTAGGTGGTATTAGACTTGGACCCAAGCCACAACCTGGTAATAAGAACAAGTGGATGGATTGTGTTGGGAGTGAAGTTAGCCAATGGGAGGTGATGATGGCTCGTCCCAAGGAATGGATCGATCAGTGGCATCTGCTACGATTATTAAATAAACCACAAAAAGTTTAAAAATTCTTCACTGACATTTTTAACATGATATGACATATTTTTAAGACATTTTAACATATAATATTACTAACTCCCAACTCTACCTGTATTTATTTTTTAAGTTGAACTGATATATGTATAAAATTATTTGTCTGTATGTTGTACAATTGATACCGTGACTACTGTGACAAAAATTATATTAACAGATTTCAATCTAGGCTGAACAATTATATATGTTTGCATGTGCAAAGTACTGAATAGATTATTTCTAGTAATCACTGTATTTATGCCGGAATAATGTCGAGCATAATAGCAAAAGCTTCAAGTGTTACTGCCAGCATGTTAGGACAATGTTCAAGATTTTAAATTAAAATGTGTAATGAATCGAATGTGCCAAAAAATACAGTAAAACATAAACACACTAGTATTTAAAAAATAATTTAATTTAAAAATGGAGTAGGGATCTATGCAATAAAAAGTAGTGAAACAAAAGATAAGTGATGGTATTACAGCATAGCTCAGTGGGAAGTCCCTACTTTGGCATTGAACAAAATAATAATACAGTAGTTAATGTTCCAAAGTAGGAACTTTCCGACTGAGCTATGCTGTAACACCATCATTCATCTCTTGTTTCACTACATTTTATTGCATAGATCCCTACTTCATTTTAAAATTAAAATACTAGTTTGTTTGGAATTTTTGTTATGGCACTGCTAGCTACAATGTAACTTGTATTAGTCCACTTGTATTTTCCATATCCTGTAGGTACGGGGAGGCAGATACCATCGCCTATAAACATCTTGACCATTTATTTGCTCAGTGAGAAGTGGAGTTCCCCATATTCTGTGATTATAGGCTGGCTTTGCTGTAGTTTGGAGTTCTCCTTGCTGCGCTCTTCAATAATGTGCATCAGGGAATCGCATTCTAGATTCAAGCATCCCTATGTGCCTCCAGCTGTCGACCTTGCTGTTGCTGAGGGGCATCCGTCTCCTTAAGAACAATAATGTGCTTGCTTCTTTTTCTTATAAAAATATGTTTACCAGAACAATGTAACTTGTAATTGTTCTATCATACATGACTGTTGTATTAGAGTGACTGTTGTGTTAGAGTATATCTCGGGTCAGCCAAGGGGTGTGCAGCTAGCTAGACAAATAAGGGGTGAGGTGATCTTGCTTACTGCTAGATTGTTAAGAGGTGGGGTCTCCGTAATCTATCGCTAGTAGTCCACCTACATCTTTATTTGAGGGGTGTGGTCCGAACCTATCGCGAACAATATCCGGCCCAGTCATGAAGTTGCAGATATCTAACTAGTATACCTCTTATAGTAGTGCCGGGACTGAAGCGCTTCTGAAATCCAGCTCTTAAATAATTCTGTGACATCTAAATATGCTGCTGAAAGAAAGTGTTGAAACGGAAAATTTACGCCTTGATATGTTTCGTCGGATGAAGAAGACAAGCAGCCTGTTTGAAGATAAAAGAAAAGACAAGGTGCAGGGAGCCTACACTCGTCGGAATCCCAAAAGCACATCCCACCGGTGAGTTTGTTATTGTGGCGTAGAATGGTGGCCTTTCGCTGCTTTGTTTGGCCTCTAGACTTGCGACTGTGATCAGTGAGGTAATGAGTCTAAAATTCGAGTTTTTATTTAATAGCGATTTTCTAAACTTCTGCATGCCACCTGTAAGTGTTTTGTTATGTTTAATGTATTGTGTATTATATGGACTAGTACAGGTGAATTTCGTCGCGTAAAATGTCTCTAGGATGATTTTTAAAGGCGGAATTTTTAGCGGCGCGTGAAATTTTTACCACGATCCCTACTTAAACGGTATTACCATACCGTTTGATTACCATACCGTTTGATTACACCTTATTCCTGAATTTCAAATCTACAAAATATCTTTAACTGTTTCTTGGCTAATTCATGGAAGTCACTTACTCTAATATAGCAGTCAGGAAATACTGTTCAATGTATAATCTTGGTTTTTCCTAGCATAATAGGCTTAATTTTTGAGCATTGATCAAAAGCAAGAGTGGACTCTTGTCAAAAGTATAATACGATATTTTTCAAAGCAGCATAATTTGACCTAACTATTTCTCTATGGACTATGGTGTACTCAAAGTAGTACTCTAGTACAAGTACTTATGGAATTGCGTGCGTATGACTGTTAGTTGCAATGTGCAATGACTGTGCATATGATATGATCAACTACCAATTGTGTCAAAAAAATTCCTTAGTACCACACAATATCACTGTATAATATCATGACAATTGTAATCAGTTGTTATAGTGCTTGTTGATGTACTTAAGAATTTTAAACAGCTTATTCATCGTGATCCTACTGTTGAAATTGTAAGCTATTATACTTATTGGTAGGTGGGAAATATATAGACACTAGAACCTGTTAATGAGGATTGAGGACACCTACATAATCCAGACGCTTACCGGTACTTCAAGTCCCAAAGTATCATTTACGTATACAAACTGACCTGCATACCTTGATAATCAGGACACTATTGCTAGGCCATACTACACTGACACTTGTTAGCTACAGTATGTTGTAATAACTATTTCACTACTTTTTATCACTGGAGCCTTAAGTTCATTTTCAAATTAATTTTTTGTTTGTAAACATCCTCATATGTATCTACTCCACCTACACTGGCTCAGGCCCCGTAGCCAGGGGGGTTCGGAAGAACCGACCTCTTGGGAAAAAGGCCCACAATTTTAGCAAAAAGGTCCACAATTTTAGTATACAAGTCCAAATGTTCAGTAGCAAACGTCCATTACCTCCAGTTTAATAAATACCACTAATAAGGAGCTAAATTAAGTGCTCCGAGTAGCTAGCTCATTCAGTGCTTGGAATGCAATGTAAGATCGAGATACTCTAATAGAGCAGTCAACCACCCTAATAGAACAATCACTCTATAGAACAATCACTCTAATAGAACAGTCACAATTACATTTTCTTTTAAAATCTGTATGTAACTACTTAATTTATTTACAAAACCATATTTTCTAAACTAGAACTTTCATAATATAAAAATTTTGGTGGGCAAGTCCCTCCCATGCAGAGCCCATAAATAGCATCCATGCTTCAATGCGCGATCCAACAGAGCACTCGATCTTTCCCATTCTTATTCACTGTGACATTCCAATACATTATAGACACAGATGGTATAATCACAGTTGGTATAATTACAGTAGCAGTAGAGATATTTCCCAGATGTCATCCAAATAGCTGGTCTTGAGCTTACCTAAAAATTGTTATTTTATTGACTGAAATGCCACTAAATTCCACCTTTTAGTGTCTATTTTAATTTTCCCGGGGGGGGGGGGGGGGGGGGGCGGGATGTCCCCCAGACCCCCTAGTTTCAGCATGCACACACACCATAATGTAATCCATATAAAAAGGGGCTTGAAAAAGGTCCACTTTTCTTCTAAAAGAACCTACTCAGATAAAAGTCTGCATGGCTACGGCCCTGTGGCTTAAGCACTTCAAATAGCTTTGTGGCATCTAAATATATACACATGCCACCAGTGAGTTTGCTATTGTGGCTTGAAATAGGTGGCTGTGTGCTGCTTTGTTTGGCTTCTAGCCTTGCGACTGGACAGACCAAAAATTGGGGGGTCAGTCACTTGGAAAATCTTTGACAATATTTGGAATTTGGCCATCAAATTTATATTTCAATGGTGATATCTTAGCTTGAACATCCCTGTTGTACTGAAGAAGCCACAAAGAGTCTTGACCATCACTTAATGACTGTTACAATAAGTTATGTGTAAATATTCAGAATGACAAATTTCATATTAGCATTTCTATAGAGATTTTGGAGATTGTTTTGAGATTCAATATCCGGTTGTCTGTGAGTATTTTCTTGCTTTGAACACTGAATTTGAAGTTACTGTAAGGCTAAAGTGATTTTCAACACATATCATGCTTCTATGATGGTTTTTACAGCAAAAGTTTGGGCAGAATCCTGGTACATATATCCGAGTAGCAATAATGATGGAGAAGAAACTATTGACCTTATGTTTCTTGAAAAGAAAGTTTCATTTGAATTAGATGGTGATCACCTGTCAGTTACTTTAGGGGGGAACCCTCATACTAGCTACCATACTGCTGGTAAAATTGAGTGTAAATTCTCTATAAACTGTATACATGTAGGGTCTGAGACTCTGGACACAGAGCTTTCCAAATGTTGATACCTAACTTGCATTGCTAAACTTTAATTGTCCCTCAAATAGTATTGGTGCTTGTTGGGGCAGAAAACCTGAAGTGCATGGTCATCATTTGGGTGGACATATAATAATGTCATACATAATTTGACAATTACATGTACAATATATTACAAGGAGCCAGGAGTCTATAGCCAAATTTATTATATCAACAGTTCAACAGATCAACCACATATTGATGCCAAGGCCCATGAATTGAATAACCTGTGTGATCAAGTCGATGAAGAGATGGTAACACAGGTTCCCTGCTGAAGAATGCAACGCATTATATTGCCAAGTTTTGTAACAGTCATTAGCATGAAATGGTCTAGACAGCCAACTTTCATTCAACTGTCATATGTAAGATCAGCCAAGCTGAAGGTCCAGCAGCAATGAACCATAGCGACCTTCTTTATGGTTTCTTGTAACCAAAAAGTGGTGTTGAGTATTTAATTTAGTAACCACAAAGAATTGTAATACCACAGTAAAATTTGGCACAAGATCAGGTCTGGAGTATATGAGATATATAAAGTGGAATAGTACTTGGGCCGAACTAATGATTTTTGTTCAGTTTTTGTATATGAAAATTATTTTATACCAAAAAAGTGTATCACTATAATAGTGTAGAGAGTGATAAGACTCAGTCCAGTTATAACACATAGAGCTAGCCCCTTACCATTAGGCTGAGTAGGCAGACTGCCTGGCCAGCCTTGATAACACACTGGTCTTCTTTTGTATGTTTAACTGTTATTTTTAATGTGATCTTCAACAGCTTAACATAATACTTCTTTATAATTGATTGACTGCAAGGGGTCAGCTTATTATGCTATCATAAAATTGAGCATAATTGATGCCAGAAAGTATCAAGCATAATGCTAGCAGAATAGGCTGAATAATTTCAATTTTCCAGCAAAGTTAGTCTGTGGACTAGACATGCATGCATTTCATTGTATAAAGTACTCAATTACAATAGTAATTCATTCTAATAAACATCCAAATTCTGCAACCTAGTAGCAACTGTAACTGCCATTACTGTTTTAAAGCCATTTCAGATTAAATGTCAAATATAATGACAACTTTTAATAAGTTACTGTATAACATGTATCACAATGAAATAAAGTGAACATAATATTGAGCTAATAGGGGAAACCTTGAGCAGTGCAGCATAGCATAATTGGTAAAAAATGAACATAATAGACTGATCCCTATTGACTGCTCTCATTGATTTTAGTCCTTGATAAAATATTTAAGAGGGTGCTAAGCAACTCCCCTCCTCAATCCACCCTTAGAGTTTGTTACAGCATAATGATGATAAAAGTATCAATGTGATTTGCCAGTTTGGCAATAAACTGAATTCATTGGACAATCTGCATAATTATTATCTAATCATGTAAGCTTGTCATCAGGTAGCTATCAGGAGGATTATCAACTAGTAAAGTCTAACAAATACGCTACATATCTTATAGTATACAAACAATGAATATTGATGAAAAGACTAACTATGGAGTTATAACAGTTAAGTGAGAAATATGTAGCTCTAGTCCTTCCTTATTGTATACTGGTCGAGAATGATACTGAAGCTCTTCTTTGGAGTTCTTGCTTATTGTGAATGATACTGATAATGTGATATTGCCTTGAATTGTGGTCCAGGAATTTACTTATCACCCACCAAATTTGAGGTTAATCAGTTGAGTGGCTTCTGTTGTTATACTGAAGGATTTCAGTTGATGTTAAGTGATCCATATTAAAACTATGAATACTTGAATCTGTGGTTAATCTACCTGGTGACTAAATGAAACCAGGCGTTTGTTTGTATAGAGACCATGTATGCAAGCAATACAGTAAATAGCTACACTTGGGAAGCTTCTGTATATTTGCACAATAGTTCCATTATCAGGAAAAGTCTAATCTAATCCATGATAGACAACTGGATTGAAGCCGCTAACTAACATTCAAGAAGCTCTATAATATTATGTCAAGTTCAGTTGTGGTCACTAACACAATTGAAAGACATTGCTGGATAGTTGTCTTGTAGCATGTGATATTAAGGTGTGGCTTTGTTCAGAACAAAAGATTAGTATGTATATTATTATACATACAACTACTAGTTCTGAACACATGTCAGGTTCAGGTAAGTTGTATAACCAACTTGTGAATGGTGAAAATGCTTTTGTTCCTTTTGTGCTACATAACTGTATATCACGGATCTCCAGTAAACGCATGTAGTTTAGGGTGCATTATAAACTGACTAGCCAGCTAGTGTTTACATACATGATGTGTAGGTAGCTAGTAAGGTAACTGCAAAGCTTCACGGTTATTTTAGGCACTACTGTGTTTCACTTAATGTTATTAATATCAGTCTGGGTTACACTTGTGTATTTTTCCTTCATAGCCAAAATTTTACTGGCTTCGTGATATTTTGTGGTAGCTATACATTCTCCTGAATTGTAATTAGTACTACTTATTATGCCAAAATTAGCTGGCAAAAGGGAGTGTAACTATAACTACCATACTATTTATAGCCTGGCCAAATATGTACAAAAATTGAAATGCATACAAAGATGGCATGTGGACTATTTTTCATAGGTATGTAGCTACAAAATAACATGTCAGTAATGGGGATGATGAGTGTGCAGATGAAGCCTCCAATTTGTCTTATTACTGATTATGCACACATTTACAAAGCCTAATAATTATTAGTGATTGGAAAATTAACTAAGAGTTTATAAACACAAAACCATGTGTAAAATGACTTAATGGATGAATAAACACAAAGCGAAGTGCTAGAAGCTGTAAGGAGGCTGTGTGTATGTAAGAGAAGCTATCAAATTTTACAGAAACCGTACTCCACTTTTCCTGGAAGGTAAAAACAGGAAGGTGTTATTTGTTGCTAAGAGTTATTACAGAATAATGTGGAACTGTAACAGACTAGCTACTAATAATAGACAAGACTGAACCATGATATGACGAGTGATCAACCAGCATCAACAAACAGTAATTGTTCAACCACATAGATAAATGGTATGACAATGCACTCAATGTTACACTTTGGCACCTCGAACCAAAGGAAACCACAAGGTTATATTTCAGATATTGTGGGTGATCAAGTCACCACAGGATCTGAGCTGCATTCTTCACATTTTAGTAACATGTTTCTGACTCCCTGTACATGTATTCACAGGCTTTAGGCCATCTCACAGGTCCCTAGTGGGATAGCATTCACAGAATAGAATACATATGTGTGAAAAGGTTCCACACGCATCCAATGTACGTACCAACTTTGACAATTCCAGCATTGAGATATGTAAGAAAAAGCTGTTGACTTGAAAGTTGGTTAGTAGTGAGTGCCAACATAGTTTATTTGCGGAGAAAATTTCAGGTTCCAATAGATAGTAGTGGGGCAAAAGCCTCACCACTTTTTTCTGGACTCGAAATAAATTTTAAAATACCGTTATTTAAGCTTTGACTTTGTTTATCTTTGTATATAGCTATTTTAGAAACATTCTGTGCAGCTTAGCTCTTAATAAGCTCAAACGATAAGTTGTGAGAGTTAAACAGTATTGTGGAGGTGCTCTTTGGCAGTGACCAGTTATATCAGTAAGGCACTTGTCAGGTAGCTAACTAGCACCTTGCAGGCTTGCATGCAGTGTTCCAGCCCATAATTTCTCCAAATAGTGTGTAATCTCAAAATTTTCCTGGGGGGATATGCCCCCAGTCTGAGCCTTACCACTTTCACTTTTACACCTAATCAATCTAAGCTGTGTCTATAATATTGTAGCTATGTAGCTACGCGTACTGTAGCTTCACTGGCTTGACATCATAATTCAATCCAATTTACATAATGAAATGAGATGAGCGCTATAATAACATACTTACACTATACTGATATATGTATAGCTACAGCTTAGCATGTGAATTTAACACCAACACAGGATGTCATCATGGAACAAGTCTTCAATTAGCTATCACAACCTGTTCTGCTGTTAGCTACACAGGAGAGACCACTTACTTATGTGTTAAGTGTGCACTGACTAGCTATAGCCTCTATTGGTGCTGTCAATATTGAATAAGCCGGCCAAGTTTGAGCTCTGTGGCTGCTGTGTACTACCCCTAGCCATATAGCTACATGAGTTTGATTTCTGAGGACTAGTTGAAAGGAAGTCTAACTCGGTCAGTTCTAAAGAACTTGATATTTCCGAGGAAATTAGTGAATCCCTTTTGAACGTTTGCACGTGTAGGAGTTCACATGATATAGCAATGTTCAGGGTCACGCGTATAAAATAACTGAAACTATAGGGACTATACTATACGGATGCCTACTATATATATAGGCCTCAGGCCTATTTAAATCAGCATTAATATACACTGGACGTAGCTACTGTAGCTAGCTATGTCTCAAATAGTCCAGCTGACATGCCTCACTGAGAAAGAGGAAGAAGCGATCCTTTCTGTGATAGAAGAAGATCTCAAGCTACAAAAGGAAGAAGAAAGGCGTATCCAGTATGTTCAATTGGTGATCCATTCACGTCAGATATGCATACCTGTTACAGGAAACTACGTGAAGATGTTGAAAGCCTTGCGCTGAAGTACAAAAATTATGCTGGCATATTCTGTGCTCACTGTGGCATCCTGTTCGGCTGGATATTCGACTCCGGGAAGATGTGCCCTACCTGTTCCCAGTGGGTATGCAAACGTGACCGGATTCAGCATCGGTCGCACAATATTCGCCGCGAGCTTTGTAAACTTTGCGACATCCGAAAGTAAGTCCAGCAGCTAATTAATATGTGCGTGTGTCCCCCCTTCCTCCATTTCTCCCTATTATTATTATTATTTCATTTTGCTGTGAAAACTTCACAAACAGAAGAATATACACAGATATAATATAATAAATAATGTTAGCTATTGATTGCAAAATAATAGTTACATAGCAGAGATTTGAATATGTCAGTGTTTTCCGCTTCAAAGATGTAGCGAGGTAGTACGTTCCATTGCCTTGATGTTGATGGTATAAAGGAGTATTTGTAGGTGTCAGTGTTACAAAATGGTTCGATGAGTCTGAACATATGGCATGATCTGGTCTGTAGCTGGTACTGTGATGTCTGTAGATGAAACTCAGGTATGTATTCAGGTGGTAAATAGACATTTTGTTTAAGAATGTTGTATAGCATAGTTAAGGAGAGCTGTTCTCTTCGAGACTCTAGTGATTCCCACTTAAGTTCGTTAACCATCTGTGTTACACTAGCATGATAGGAGTATATACCTTTGACATATCGTGCAGCACGCATCTGAACTTTTTCTAAAGCGATCTTGTCAGTTGTTAAATGAGGGTTCCAGACTGTAGTTGCATATTCAAGTTTAGGGCGTACTAGGCTTAGGTAGGCTCTCTCTCTAAGGTGAATAGATGATGTCCTCAAGTAACGCTTTAGCAGACCAAGCATCTGATTTGCTTTGGAGGTGATAGATTGGATATGTAGGTGCCACTTCAAATCACTCTGAATAATGATGCCTAAATATTTGTAATGTTCAACAGGTGAGAGGAGATGATTGTGTAGTCTGTAGGGAGTAATGATTTCATTTCTTCTAGGATGTAAAACAGTCATGGTAAAGCACTTTGATACATTTAGTCTCATCAGCCATCTCTGCTGCCATTCTTGTAACACACATAAATCTTCTTATAACCTCTCAGCATCTTCAGGGGTACGGATAGCCCTATATATTATACAGTCATCAGCGAAAAGTTTAATAGAACTATGTAAAATGGATTCCGGTAGATCATTGATATAGATGGAGAAAAGAGTAGGGCCAAGGACTGTGCCTTGAGGGACACCAGACAGTACTGGGCATCTGGGAGATGAAATACCATCTAGCACAACACACTGCGTTCGATGATTCAAAAATGATGAGATCCAGTTTTTCAAATTTCCTCTAATGCCATACCAGTCTAATTTGTACAGCAGACGTTGGTGTGGTACTGTGTCGAAAGCCTTTGCAAAGTCCTAGTGGCTAGCTATATCGTCAGCAGTAGAACACCATGCATCATCATGATTATGATGAAAGTGCAGCAATAGGTAATAAATTTACTAGCCAAACCTGAGATTTAGGGGGAAGTGGGGGGGGGGGGGGAGGGGTGGCTAGTAAATATTGCTGAAACTATGCAAATAACATTACTGCATATTTGAAGCACATGCATAGTTATATTATACAGTCATAATTGTTCAAAGAGAGGGCTTAACAACAAAGTGATATAATGGCTTGGAGTTCTCACCACCTGGGGGCATAGCTACTCCCCAGGGAAGTTTTGAAACACAGCTGGGGCAAGATTGAATCTGGAAACATTTTGCAAGAAATGATTGAGTAGTTGTACTATGTTAGCACTATGTTCAGTGTTGAAAGCACTTTTATAGGCCCACCATAGGCCCACCATAGGCCCACCATAGGCTTGCAATTACAAAAAGAAGTGATATCCACACAAGCTGTGAAAAAAGGTGCGGCCTTAAAATCTTGTGAAATCAAAGGTAGCGGCCAACAAATGGCTGCAATGATGTTAATACTAATAAATTTTAATAATACACTGCGGATAATAAGCATAGAATCACTTGTCATAACACCTGTAACTGGGATTATTTTTTAGGGAAGCATACAGATAGTTATATATTTAGCTTAGCTACACCATCTATAGTGACGTAGCTACACCGGAGCTAGACAATTAGCTATCAACCAAATGAAGATTATCGGCACGTATTATTAGTTTTCTGTAATTTGTTCACTTTAGTATAAGTACGTATAAAGAGCTAAAATACTGCTAAGGCCACTTATTGTGTCATGCAGCAGCCTAAACCAATCTCTGGGCAGGTCATTTTTGTTACAGTCATACATGCACCTGTCCTGCCATCTAACTGTTTGTGTAAATTTAGCTGAATGCTCTATTAGAGTATCATACCACTGATCTTAACTTATTGAGAAGTGAATGGATTAAAGCACTGTTAAAGCCCTTTCTGACAATGGGGTTGGAATTCAGCCTATCTTTCAATATGCCTAGCTAACAATCATTGAACAGTGAAACAATGGAATAATGGCAGGTGAAAACATGCATGATGTCACTATAATGACCAAATTTAGGTGGTGAGACTTAGCAATGTGGGTGGGAGGATCCGAAACATAAAATTAACAATTATAAGTCACCTTACATGTGTCGATGTATGATATTTGGTGATTACCACTTAGCTATGCCACTATACAGCTCCATGTATACCCCATCCAGCTGTGGTAGTGTGAGGCCAACGACTCACCTGAATTATATTTTTCTATGTTGCTTCTGTCAAACAATAATACTGTAAACGGATAAAGTTTCATTGGGAAAAAGTTTCGTGTTTTTCACATAAACCGCGAAAGGTTCCCCACTAAATTGAAATAACTTTACTATGTGTTGTTTAAGCTATAATATTATAGTACTAAAGGTTCACCGCGAATCGCCTTGGTAAGCCTCAACCATGAAACTTTTCACGGTAAAACTTCCCCATTTACAGAAACGGGTTTCTCTCTATAACTAGCTAGAAGTTACTGCATAATATAGCTAAGTTCCTGCAATACCTGCATTGACTGAAAAAGTCATGTGCCAATGCTCGCACATCATGGGGTGGTACTTACCTTGTAGGATTGAAACCAGGTTGAGTCACATTTTGTCAGGGAAACTTGCTTTGTATGGCAGTTTGGATCATGTGTGAATTGAATTAATTAGCTTGATGATGTGGAAGCGTATTACTGCATCAAAGTCCAGTCCTCAGCTTCATTTGTTAGCCAAACCCACTTAATGAGATTACATGTTACTGTCTGTAGGCAGGCATATGTGGAGCCTTGCTCATTAATTAACTGATGATGTACGTATGCACAAATCCACTGTCTGTGAGCATTTGTGGAGACCCACTGACTCACTAATGAGATATAATCACGTCTTGTAGCAGGCTAGCTTCTTTTGTGAGTTACACGCACCTTTAGGGAATGTGTGATACTGTCTGTATGAATATATATATACAAGTACACGAAAAAATTTGGAATTTTCAACTAGAGTAGGGACCATAGCCACTGCTTGAAGGTTCTTAGTTTACTAATTTGTTAAGATGCCTTACTGTAGTTATACTGATAGTAAAGTGTCAGTAAACCTAAGTATATGGAACATAATTATTTTACTAAGTTTTAAACTCTCAGTAAAACATCAGTGATGCGGGTTTACTGAAAAACTACTAAAATAACAAACAATTAACTGTTCCATATACTGGGGATATACCACTGTAGTAAACTAAGATACTTCAAGCAGTGAGCACACTGATAAAAAGTACTGAAACAAGTTGGAGTAGTCCATGATATTCAATCACTGTAAAACAATAAGAAGTGTTATATCCCTACTGTGCTCAAGATACCATAACGGAAATGCACAGTAGGGATATAACACTTTTTATTGTTTTACAGTGATTGAATATCATGGACTACTCCAACTTGTTTCAGTACTTTTTATCGGTGTGCTATGATCCCTACTCTAGTTGAAAATTCCAAATTTTTTCGTGTACTTGTTTGTTAACTTTTTTTTTGTAAATAATTTTATTATGACTGGTGAACCCATGCATACCGCATCTGAAGAGGCACCGCGCGCCCCAGCTATATCAATTATTGTCTGAAAAGTGAAGTATCCGTTATGCTTCTTTGTCAGCTATGTTCAACCTGTTACACAGCATTTCGAATCAAGAACTGTTCGAAAAGCACCTCTACAATCCACGCATTCCAAAAGAAAGAAATCGTGCTATGCGCCCCAATCATATTAATTATTGTCTGAAAAGTAAAGTATCCATTACGCTTCACTGTAGGCTATGTTCAACCCGTTACACAGCAGTACGAATCAAGAACTGTTTGAAAAGCACCTCTGCAATCGAAATAGCCACGATGAAAAATACGGACGATTTCCGTTTTGAAGGGAAGTCATCACGTGCTCGCGCCGAATCGACACCTTTCCCTGTCAGCAAAGATGAATGGGACACAAAGGAGGACACTGGTAAGTCCATGAAGAATTCATTGCACGTACTGCGGTATGCCAAAAGGCACCTGCCGGGCCGAAGCGAAGTCGAACAGTGAAAAAATCAAGCCCGTAACCTTAGCCGTTATCGAGTTACACTTGTCTGAAGGCATCAGTCAGTCAGTCAGTTACTCAGTCAGTCAGTAGAAAATTCCGTTGAATAATTAAAAAAAAAAATTCCGTAGCAACTTGTTGAAAACGTTACGGGTCGATCTGAAAGGTTGTTTGGACTTAGTTTTACCTCACCAATACTGCCTCATCGTCGTAAGGGAAAATCGAAGCTGGTTTTGGGCGATATTATTTCGAGGGCCACACCTACTCCTTTGTGGTCCCTACTATACAGTTACTATCGTACTGTATGATATATATATACCACACCTGTGGTTGAGATCAAAAGCGCCGCGCTGTGGTGTATATCTGATATACCATGGCAAACTGTGGTATATAACTGATATACCACGCTTTGTGGCTACGCTTACCATATATGGTGTAACTTCACACATTCCACGAAATCCTTATCTAAACGGTAAACAAGTCTCTAATAACAAGCACCTAAATCAACCAACAATTATTCACCTCAGGAACTGGAACAAGTTTCAATGAACTCTTGTCTCCTTCGTGGATAACTCACTATATAATCGCGACTATGTGAGCGTGGCACCATTAAAAGTGTTAAACGTCTGATCCATCAAGAATTTCTATTGATTTCCATCTCCAGGAGGTGCTGTTTCACTATAACTTACTATCTAAAATCGTTTTCATCTACTGGGGTTTAGACTATGATATAGCTCATTTAGAGGGTTACTAAATCACTTAGTCACCTGACATGCTAATTTAGTCACCTACACATGTTCATTTAGTAACCCGCCCTCAGGCAATTTTGTACGTGAAAAATAATTATAACATGAAAGGTACACTGGAGTACTTGATAATACTGTAATACAATTCTTCTCTGTGTTCTGCGAATAATTCTGGAGAAATAGTAGACTAAGCGGCATATCTACTATAGCTCTAGCTGTTACTCTGGTTACCGGTCGAATAATTATTTTTGTGGGCGCTGTAAGGACTTCAGGAAGAAACCGTTCTGCTGTTCTGCATTGCTCTTTCACCCCACCCTAATGCTTTGGCTATAAAGGTATGTACTTTAAACCATAGTCTAAATAAGTTAGACACCGCGACCAACGGGAACTAAGCGATTTAGTAACCCCTCTGGCCCTTAGTAGCGCCCTCGCTGTGCTCGGGACGCTACAGCCTCATGCCATCAGGGTTACTAAATCGCTTAGTTCCCTTGGTCTTGGTGTCTAACTATTATGTAGAATGTAACAGTTATAACACGATTACTCGGGATATGACTAAATATACGCACTCTCACTCGAGCGCTGCGCGCTCTCGTGAATCGTGCGTATATTTTAGTCATATCCCTCGTAAGCGTGTTATAACTATAAAATATATAGCCACACTAATAAGGCATTGTAAGTATACCCATGAAGTCACATTCACTTATTTCGTGTTTTGCTGTCCATACACTTATGTTGAATTACTGGCAGAATTATGAGCATAATAGGTGCCTGAAATCATTGAACATAATGCTAGCATAATAGGCAGAATACTTGTGTAATACTATAAATTCTTGCTTGCAGAATAATATCTATATTGCTGCACTCTAATGAAATTCTAACAAACAAGGAGTACTTATTATTATATAATAAAGTGCAAATTTATTAAACAAAACATCAGAACTGAGGCAAAAATATTGAGCGTAAAAGATATAATAGGTGGGTCCCTACAGAGAAGTATGCCATGAAATTCCTATGCTTTTGCCATGAAAACTTACATCAGCTCCATGGAATATACCATGAATTGCCATGAAATGTCTTAAAGTTTGCACATCAAATTTCATGGCATTATTAGAGATTTCACAATGATGGGTGTAGTACACATGAAAAGTTAAAATTCATGGCAAAAACCATGAAATGTTTCAGAAGTATTTCATGACAATTTCATATGTTGTATCTGAAATTTCCCAAATGTATCATTTGTGTACAGAGTGATCTACACGTACCTATTACAATAAAGGGTTCCACTGTTATAGCTGCTGTTGTGCTAATTGTAACCACCAATAAACCGCCATTATAAACCATCACTAAACATCACCAATAAATGATCATTATTGTTTTGCATTCTATTATGTATAGGAAGTTGTACATCAGTGAATTATCAACTATTTTCCTTGACACTTCTAAAATGCTGTCGGTATCCTTCAGTTTGGGTGGTAGTGAAATGGAGCAAGAATTTCACTATAAACAACAAAACCTTCTTCATTGTTTACAATCAAATGAAGAAAATAACCAGGTTTACGATAACCAGCAAATGCTTCAGCAAGAAGCAGATAAGGTGAATAAAGAAGATAGTGATGAAGAAGATGTACAGGGAGAACATGTACAGGAGCTAGTAGTAGTAGTAGAAGAAGAAGAAGAACTACTACAACAACAACAAGATGAAAGCATTCTCAATCAGTCTGAGAGTGGCACTACCACAGTGGCTGTAGCTTTTCCCAATAGTGATAAAAAAGAGGAAGACAAAGAAGGAGAAGAAGAGGAAAAAGAACAGCAACTGCAACAAGACAAAAGCCTTCACAAACACAATGACACTACCTCAATAACTGCTGCTTTTTCCAGCAGTGATGAACAACAAGATGAAGCAGAAGAAGAAGAACAACAACAACAACAACTACAACAACAAGAAGATGAAAACCATCACAAACACAATGGCACCACCACAATGACTACATCCTTTTTCAGTAGTGATAAACAAGAAGAAGACAAAGAAGGAGAGGTAGAAGAAGGAGAAGAAGAAGAAGACCAACTACGACAACAAGAAGATGAAACCATTCTCAAACAAAATAACACTACCACAATGACTGTAGCTTTTCCCAGCAGTGATAAAAAAGAGGAAGACAAAGAAGGTGAGGTAGAAGAAGGAGAGAAAGAAGGAGAAGACTGTGAGGAAGAGCAAAAAGAGCAACAGAAAGATGAAAATGTAGCATTATCCACCAGTGATAAAGAAGAAAGTGAAGCAGAAGAGGAAGAAGAAAAAGAACGACTACTACTACAACAACAAGAATATGAAAGCATTCTTAAACAGAGTAACACTCCCACAACAACTGTACTTTCCAGTGGTGATAAAAAAGAGGAAGACAAAGAAGGAGAGGAAAAGGAAGAAGAACAGCAACAAGTACCACAACAACAACAAGATGAAAACCTCCACAAACACAATGATACTACCTCAATGACTGCAGACTTTTTCAGCAGTGATGAACAAGAAGAAGAAGCAAAAGAGAAAGAAGAAGAAGAAACAAAAGAGAAAGAAGAAGAAGAAGAGGAATATGCAAACATCATTAACACTACCACAATGACTGTAGCTTTTTCCAGTGGTGATAAAGAAAAGGAAGACAAAGAAGGCAAGGAAAGGGAAGAAGAAGAGGAAGAGGAAATAGAACAACAAGAAAATGAAAATGAAACTTTTTACAGCAGTGATAAGGAAGACGAAGCAGAAGAGGAAGAAGGAAAAGTAGTTGAACAGCAACATGAATGTATTCACACACTGAATAACATTACCACAATGTCTCCGGCTTTTTCCAGCAGTGATAAAGAAAGAGAAGAAGAAGAAGACAGAGAAGACAAAGAACAACAACTACAACAAGAAGACGAAAACATCCTCAAACAGAATGACATTACCACAATGGTTGCCACTTTTTCCAGTGGTGATAAACAAGAAGATAAAGAAGGAGAGGAAAAAGAAGAAGAAGAAGAAGAAGAACAACAACAACAACAAGATGCCAAACAGAATAACACTACCTCAATGACTGTAGCTTTTTCCAGTAGTAAAGAGGAAAATGAAGAAGAAGGGGAAAACAAAGAAGAAGAAGATCAACAGCAACAACGAGAAGATGAAAGCATTCTCAAACAGAGTAACACTACCTTAATGACTGTAGCTTTTTCCAGTAGTAAAGAGGAAGAGGAAGGAGAAGATGAAGAAGAAGGGGAAGACAAAGAAGAAGAAGATCAACAGCAACAACAACAAGATGAAAACAGTCAAAGACAAAATAACACTACCACAATGACTGTAGCTTTTTCCAGTAGTGAAGAAAAAGAAGGAAAAGAAAAAAAAGAGGATGAAGAAGAGCAGCAACAACAACAACAAAGCATCCATGAACAGAATAACCCTACCAAAATGACTGTAGTATTTTCCAACACCGATAAACAAGGAGACAAAGAAGATGAAGAAGAAAAAGAAAACAACCCTACAACAATGACTGTAGCTTTTTCAAGTGGTAATAAACAAATTAGATGTGAACACAAGGAAAAAGAAACGGATGAAGAACAACAAAGCATGAAGGAACATCAGAACATTGAAGAACAGAACAACTTACCTACAGAAATGACTGTAATGTTGTTGAGTGATGATGAACAAGGTGTGTGTGTGTGTGTGTGTGTGTGTGTGTGTGTGTGTGTGTGTGTGTGTGTGTGTGTGTGTGTGTGTGTGTGTGTGTGTGTGTGTGTGTGTGTGTGTGTGTTAGGCACCGGCCGATTATGCCGGCATAATTTAAAGCATAATAGGTGACCAAAAGCATCAAGCATAATGCCAGCATAATAGGGACAATATTTGAAAATTTAATTAAAATGCGCAATACGCGTGCCTGAAAGAAAGCAAATAATCACTGCCAATAGTATTATTAATGCATTTCATATTTACAAACACGTAATATAACTTATTAAACTGTTTCTTTGTTGGTTATTCACACTTTGCAGAACTAAGATCGAGATACTCTAATAGAGCAGTCACTTACTCTAATACAGCAGTCAGGAAAGGCTGATATACTCTAATAAAACAATCAGCTCTAGAGCATAATCTTGATTTTGAAAGCATAATTTTGAGCATAATAGGCTTAATTTTTGAGCATTGCTCAAAAGCATAATAGGTAAAATTTTGGGCATAATAGGCCGGAGCCTAGTGTGTGTGTGTGTGTGTGTGTGTGTGTGTGTGTGCGTGCGTGTGTGTGTGTGTGCATGTGTGTGGGTGGGTGTGCACTTATAATAAGAATATATACACTCTCTTATGTAGCTCTATACATGTTCAACAGTGCTGTCTTTTTCCCTCAGAGAGCTATTCCATCCCTGTACCTCATGATCATCCACAACCTGTGACAGCTAGTTCACCTCCACAATCACCCAAGAGGCTGGTATTCAATGATAAGTCCAGTGCTACAGAATCTCTCTTACAACCAATCATTCCACTGATCACTGTGAAGACTCCTACTTCTATCATCAGACTAGATGATGATGATGTAAGTTTGCAACTATATATATGTCATACATAGAACTCGTGTAGCAGAAACACTGTAGTGTGTAGTAGAATAGGCAGATTTAGCAAGTTCTTATGCTGTAGTTGTTAAATAGGTTAAAACTGGAGGAAGTGGTACATCATAAAAACCATGCAAAGACACACTGTGCAAATAATTCAACAACCCTCCATACTTGCATATAATAGACTAAAGTTTAGGGGTGTAGTCAGGATTTTCTGGAAGAGGGTTTGGATTTGAAAAGTGCATGGATTGTCCTTGGGGGAAGGCCTGGGTGCTTCCCCTGAACCATGTTTGAATGAAAATGATGCATACACAAAATGTGACTTTGGGCAGTAACATTAAAGGTGTTGTTTGTGCATCTAACTAGCCAAAACCTACACACTGCTGTTCATGCAGCTTGTAGAAACAATAACCTATTGTAATACTACGCTTCCAGCCAACTTCAACTTCTTTGCACATTTCAGTCCCTTATGTAGTTGGCGATACTTTCTTCCGGGTATGCATTATTCTCAGTCAGTCCTCCTGTTGATAGTCAGTAACTTCAGACTTGGCTTGTACTCCAATATTTTTGAGACATCACGTCCCCTTAACATATGACAAATAAACAAAATGTTTATCATCATGTAAATGTACATCAACTATTCACACCACAGTTTGCGCTAATCAGACACACATATAACACGACCACTCACGTTTATCGCAGCTGTTGCCTTGTAATATGTCTCAACTAATTGAACCAAGAGTCATGTGCCATTTCCATCATACATCATGTGTGCAATTGATCATGTGATACAGTACTTAATTCATTAATGATTCAGCATTAATGCGATGTGACCCTCAAAAGTAGTACAGAGCCATGCCAGAGAGCTCCAGGGCTGTAAGAGTTTGTGTGATTTTTTTTAATTTTGAAAAATTCTACCTCTGAAAGTGAGATTTATATCCAAACCGTCCAAACCCCCTGGCTACACCCTTGAAGTTATGGAATACAAATTGTTTCAATGAAAACCAGTTATTTTACAATTGTAATGCACTTACAAGAGATGTGACTGATATGCATACATGATAGGAAGAGTGTGATACAGTATAATGTCAGTTATACCCCAAGAAACCATGTTAGTATTTATATGTGCAATATATCAACCATGGAGTATTCCTCTTATATACTACCCTAGTTCAATGACAATGGAAGTTTACCATTGATAAACCCCAAGGCTGCAATGCAAGGGTTTATCAATGACCAAATTTGTATTATAAGTGCCAAAGTAGCCATCACATGATACTAGGACACATAATTAACAAGAGTTACTTGGCAAAGGGTTGAACTGTGTAGCTTTTAATATAATTTGGTAACCGTGGTAAGTGAATTACAAGTGCAAATAGATCACAAGTACGTTACCTGACCACAGGTTGGTGTATGTAAAGCATAAACCGGCTAAGGGCTTTTAGATGGCCTGAGCTCAAGGTCAAGGAAATTAATTTCCATTGCATGAGCCTGAAGGGTGAAGGGTATAAATTTTTGACTAGGAAAAACTTTACCTGACCATATGTACCATATAATATAGGGGCCACGTTAGTACTACATACACTATATTATACTACACACTGTTCCAGGATGTTGATACCGTGAACAACGAGGACACACTACAGGCCAGTGGTAGTTATGATATAACAAGTCCTGAAGATGATAGCAAGATTAGTGATGATGGTGATTATAAGGCTTCACAAATCAACACTTCCAGTCCACTCAAGGCTATACTAGTACATCCTTCTAGTGATGATGATGGAGAGGAAACTATTCATCTTACGTTTCCTAACAAATCAAAAAAGAAATCTTCATTTGAATTGGACGATTATGAGTTCAGAGCTTTAACTAAGGAAAATACAATGAGAAATCATGTCAATTTTACTACAACATTGAAAACCTCAGATGTAAGGATTTTGAATAGATGCAATCATGATTATTACACTGCATAATTACAATAGGATGATGACAATGATGGTGATAAAGTGTACAAGGCAGACAGTCTCTTAAGTGTGAGTAAATATTACAACCCTTGCTTGACTCTTGTACCATTGTGTTACCCTAATTCAGCTGTATAATCCCTTATCCAGTTGTTATCTAGCCATACCATTACACAAGAAGGCTGTTCAAGCTTACAAACAATGACGATAAACTTACGTTTTACTGCAATGTAAACAAACACATGTAACTCGCATTTGCTTCATTGCACAGAAACAAAACGATGATATTCGTATTCTGCATGACTAGGCAAATCCAGTGATGTATTAGATATTTCAATTCATGCCTTCTTTCAATGATTACCAAAGTTATTGAAATGTACGCATAAAATGACAGTATTTTGTAGCATGTGTTGTTTTTCAAAGGAATTTATTTAAAAACAGAACTATACAAACGTGCAGAGTTGGGATAGTTACTTCAGAAAAGAAACTAGTTACTAGTTATGTGTTACTTTTATCCCATGTAACTCAGTTACAATTACTTTTCAAAAGGTTACTTTCGTAGTATAAATTATGACTTGTTTTTAGCTTTTGTAACATGAATTTTGCTCAGCTATGCATCAGTAAGGGATGCACCATTTAGGGATGCAATACATAAGTGCACTTAAAATAACAATTCTGTGGCTATTTCAGGTCAGTTTTAATTATTGCTACATCTGTTACTCAAGCTGAATCATAGAGAACAGTATACAGAATCTGTCTACTTAATGTGGCTGTAGCATATATGGCACAAAAATTGAAGTGCTCTTGCTTTTAAAGTATAATTAGTTATAGTTACAATGTCACTAATTACTGTAATTAGTTACTATTGTAACTTAGTTACTTTTCAAATAATTACTCTTAGTTACAAGTTACTAGTTACAAAGCAAGTAACTAGTTATATTACTAATTACTTTAAAAGTAATCAGTTACGTAACTTAGTTACAAAAGTAACTAGTTACCCCCAACTCTGCAAACATGTCAGGTTTTCACTCAGCAGGTCACATAAAGCACTCAGCTTTGCCTCATGCTATATTGTTGTCTCTCACCCACTTTTTTCTGCTGTATTTGACGTATAGCACTCACAATAGCGCTTTAACTCATACTTAATGTATGTACTATAGAGTTACATTTCCATATGTATACATGTATTATCTTACACCTTCCAGTCAGACATGAGAAGTGTTTACAGCGGGTCAATGATGTATACTCATGATGAGGTTACCGGGGAGATCCAGATGGGTGTGTCCTATTCTGACACAGATAATACCCTCAAGGTGTCAATCAACAAGGTTCGAGGATTAACTCCACCCAATAAGATTGATGAGAACCACACTAACCCGTATGTTACCTTATTTAGTAATAGACTGTATAAGCTTGTTTGTTGCCAATTAACAAATTCTATTTAATCATAAAAGTTATATAAACCGTGCCCTCAGTTATTTACAGGCTCTATTGTACTGAAATTTGATTAGCTGAAAATGTGGTCTCTAGATCATGCTTAGGCTCCATAGAAACATGGCAATATTCTAGCAATACATTGGAGCTGAAATGAATAGTAATGGCTGGTTTCTCAGGCCTTGTGGTACCACCTGAGTAAAACGAAGACTTAACAACACAAAACAATTCTGTAGAACCATTATCCTGCATTTTGTATTCTAACTATTGATTGAAAACTGTACACAATATTTTCTTTGATGTTTGAGCTAAATCTGATAGAAACCTGTGGTGGAGTTACTAAATAGTTAGTAACCTGTAGTCCAGCCCAGTGTTGTTTACTACATTCATCAAAACTGGAAAAGCCTAAAACAAAAATGCTCTTCCTGTTAGCTTACAAGACAGGCATCATTAGCATTGATCTAGGGATTGATACAACAATGTCATGGTGTACATTTAGAATGTGGGCGAGGAAATGTAACAAATGTGCCGGTAACTTGAAAATGTAGTTATAACACTACAAATAGATTTAGACAAATAATTTATGTGCACATTTTGATACTAAAGGCTCAGTGAGTTGATGCAAACAGTCTATAGACATAATTATGTATCATTATTTTACATCACTGCAATTAATTACACTCGACAGTAAATACAGTACGCAGCACAAGAATCTAATTATCATGAAGTTTGGTGTTTTATTTCACTCTTCTATGTGGAAAGTATTATCCAATATATCCTACTGTGGCATCATGTATAAACCTCTTAAAGTACTAGTCTAAGAGCTAGCTACAAGATCTCATGTTATCCCTTGTTATCTCATGTTATCCCATGTTATCCCATGTTATCCCATGTTGTCTCATGTTATCCCATGTTGTCTCATGTTATCCCATGTTATCCAATTGTACTATAGTTATGTGAAGACTTATCTACTACCTGACCAGAGTAAGTCAACTAAGAAGAAGACTTCAGTTAAGAAAGGAGTTGACCCCATCTTCAATGAAACTATTAAGGTAGTAACAATCATTACATGTGGTGATGTTTACCAGTAGATATTATGTGATGTCACTATCACTATAGTATCCAATCAAACGTCAGGAACTATCCAAACACACCCTCAAGGTGGGGGTGTGGCATAATGACTTTTGGAGACACAACTTGTTCTTGGGGGAGGTCACTCTACCACTGGACAAAGTTGACTGGTCCAACCCTTCTGATAAGTGGCACGGACTGGAGGAACTAGTGAGTGCTAGTAGTGTATTGTTCATAGGACAAACACAAAGCAATACACAGAACATGACCACACATGTAAATATATACACATTGTGGCTGTACACATCACTAGTTGTACATACCTACTTATTGTTGGCAACTCAATACTTCTCATGCAAGATTTTCTCAGTAACACTATGCCACTATACAGGAACAAGTTAGCTGTTAGCAATATCTTAATACAAGGTGTACAGGATACCATGTAGAACTTCTAAATTGAAATTTAGGCAGGTGAGGATTGCACAATCACAGCATGTAGCAGGGTTACCAAACCGTGCTTTAATTGCCTCACTGTAGCAGTGGTGTTGTGTGATAATTGTGTGAGGGACATTTTCGTTTGTAAAAGGGATATTATGAACTCTACATGACCCAAGTTTTCTGAGGTTAACATATGCAAGGTCCCCTGCCCACCCCCCATAGGAAGGCTAAGTGCGAGCCCGATACGCTTGCTTGTATGCCACCCAACCACCCCCGAGCACTTAATGCAAGCGAGCCAGGCTCCTTGCACCCACTCCTGAAGGGGGGAAGGGGATAGTTATTTCCACCATAAACACATACATCTACTTAACGTTACATACCATACAATTATATTAAGTATTTACCAAATGAAGCTTAAACAGCATGCTTCCTCAGGTTGTGGTGTCTAGTGCTTACTAGCCTACTGTGCTAACTTTGGAGTGACAAAGGGAAACTGAGAAGTCATTGGACAGAATTTTTTTTTACTTATTCAGCTATGCAGTTGACGGCACGTGGTGTGGATTATATATTTATTGAATTGGATTAAGCACTGGGAACCCACATGTGTACAGCGGCTATGTGGGGAAGGTAACGAAGCCATGCAAGCAATAATCGCAGCAGCAGCAGCAACAGTGGGAACCCACATGTGTACAACAGCTATGTAGGGTAGGTAAGGCAGTCATGGAAAGCGATAGTAGCAGCAGTAGGAGCAGCAGTGATAGGAACCCGCATATGTACACAACAGCTATGTGGGATGGGTAAAGCAATCATGTAGCCATGCAGTATATAGTGATTATAGCAATTTGGAGCCTACGTGCTGTCCAACGTGACACTCGCTCGATTTGACATCCTAAGTAGAGCCATCTAGGCTATGGTAACATAGACCACAGCGACATGCAAATAGGTACCAAACTAACTTTATTTATTTATCTCTTAGTAAGCAACACTGCGCCCAATTTCTACCCAGGTTTTAAAATAAATTTTATTATCATTAACTGTTGATGCTTTTGGAATGGCTGCCCCTTGTCACTATCATACATAGATAGGCTCAATATCAGTATGTATGCATGTATTATAAGACGTACTTACAACGTAGCACATATACACACAAATCAGTACCCAAATGATCTATTAGTTGTAATCATAAACATGCAGACAGCAATGGCATACATGGTATTAGTGAGTTGTGGTATAAGCATAAAAGTGGCATACAGCAATAAAAGCACTTGCAGTGTTGTACGTCAGCTGGTAGATAGTGTAGTCATGTGCCCCGGTGAAAGTGGATCTGATGTCAGGTCTTCAAACAATTTTCTACTGACAGAAACCACAAGTACGAGATTTTGTGCAACTCATGTTATGATTCGCTGATACAGAAATATTGGAGAGTTAGCAGCAGCAACTCTCTAAATCAGTGACAACCGTTCTTTGGAGCTTTGGTAAAGCTTTACCTCGTGTCGTTTCTTCAAGCCAGGTGTAATTCACGTCAGTTAATATACCCATCAAACTGGTTAGTCAGGATACTATTAGCTCCTTCCGGGAATGTGCACGTTCTATCAATGTCGGAACCAACCTTTTATGTTAACTTCAATTAAATTTTATTGTTGGGAAATAAATTACATCTATAAATAGATTGTATAGTATAAGCAACCAATTATTCACCAGGTTTTGTACCTTATAATAATGTACCTCAATGCTGGAATGGCCTATCAGCACCCAGTTCATACTGCTAGAATCATCTATTCTTCCCCTATCACATGATCTGTTTCATCTAATTGCCGTATATAACCGTAAACGATAGTGTAGCAGCATGTAAAGTATGTACTATCAACCACCAGATCTTATTATCGAATGGTATAAATATATTGTTGACCAGCACCTTAGTTCTAATACTTGCAAAATCTCTGCCACTATGACACAAATCCCTCACAGTACAGTCAGTTTTACAGTGTTACCACAGAAAAAAAAACAACAACAAAAAAAACAAAAACAGAGCGATCGTGTATACACAGCATGAAATATGCGCATCATTACTTTACACAGTAAACTAATCTGTACATGAGTTACAAAGTTTGTGTTGACTATTGCTGTAAATTAAAGCTCTTTCTCATTTCATGCATCCGTATACAGTTGTGCCTTGGCACCTTTCATCAACAGTTGTGTAGCAATACAACGTCCACCATTCTCGTCTATAACGTTGCAGTGAACATGCATCACACTATTTGATAATGTGACTGAATTGACAAAACAAGGCTTCCATGCACATCCAATTCTCTGATTTTAACAAACTGTAACTTGACTACTCAGTAAACTATTCAGCCACAATTTTCACGCAATTCTTCCATAGCATAGTGAAACACCTGGTCAAAATTTGAAACTGATTGCGCACACTTTGGTCCTTCAAAATCATAAAAAACTGGATTCTTGTGGAAACCTTGTTTTGTCAAATTCAGTAATGTATCACTGGACATGAGTAACAGCAATGGGTGGGGCAGATTCAGTTTGCCTTCTCTCCCTACTAAATCTCCACCAAACCTTCAACATCCCTTGTAGTCATTCTGCAGCCAAAAATTTCTCCATCTTTTCATCACCATTAAGGTGGTTTCTGAACTAGAATTCTTCCCATGCATTTAAGCTTCCACTTACTCTACACATTGCACTGTACACATAATTATGTACATTCTGACACTCACTCACTCACTCACTCACTGATTCACTCACTCACTCACTCATTCACTCATTCACTCACTCACTCACTCACTCACTCACTCACTCACTCACTCACTCACTCACTCACTCACTCACTCACTCACAATACACTACACTCACTCACTCATAATACACTACACTACACACACACGCACATACACACACATACGCACACGCACACACTAGTGACACTACACTACACACATACTACACTACTACTACTACTACTACTACACACACACACACTACACTAACACACACTACACTACACACTACACTACACGCACACACACACAAGCTACTGCTACACAACACGTACATGAACACTAACAACACATAATACACAACATCATGATTAGTAATAAATGCCTTACGTAGCTGCATGTATCTAGATTAACTGACCATGTAGGATTGTGTTAAATATTCATGTCATATAGCTATTTGTACTGGCAAGTAGTGCAGTTTAAAATGTAGTAATGTTGTATCTTTTGCATCCACAGAGCCATGATACTAGTCAGTCAAAAGATCGTGGACAGTTGAAGGTGTCACTACAGTTTAACATTACCAATGACAAAAAACAGAAGGGAGATCTTGTGGTTACTATTATCAGTGGTCATAATCTACTGCAAACTGAATTGACCTGTAACCCTGTAGTGAAATGGTGAGTAGTTTACTGACTAGGATACTGAGTAGTTTACTGGCCAATATACACGCTATAAGGAGTAGTTAATATCCCTATTCCTTGTCTTCCCGTAGCCATCTTCTACCAGACAACAAAAAGAAGTTCAAGACCAAAGTGTTGAAGGATAGTAGTGATCCAGAATGGAACGAACAATTTGTGTTTGATCACATAAAGTTGGACGACCTTCGTAATAATAGAGTGATTGAGTTAACGGTGTGGAATTCAACAAAGAACACCAAACACTATGATTTCATTGGTGGTCTAAGGTTGGGACCACATTCCCATCACAAAAAGCAGTTAAGTTACATGGACAGTTCAGAAAATGAGTTATCACATTGGATGAGTGTTGTCAATACCCCCGGTGAATGTGTGGAACAATTACACACACTAAGAAACAACATGGATGCTAAACCCATCACCCTGTCACCTAATGCACAAGCTATTGTTAGCACTACCATGATGCCACCATCACAACAAGAAGTGGCATCACAGCAGGTAATTTTATCACAACAACAGGAAGTGTCGACATCACAACAACACGAAGTGGCAGTAAAGCCCACCTCATCTCATTTTACTGTCTCCTTGAAGAGTGCTACTACTTCAAGTGGATCTGTGTAGCTACTGACAATGTGTGTATTATAATGCACACACATGATTGAACACATGTGTAATTGTACTCTTGTGTTTTAGTCTCCTGTTGTAGCCATTTTGCCATGTAATTTAATCCATTGCAGAGTTTGATGTTTTATTATAATACACATATGTGTATGCTGAACTAATCGATTATTACACTGATGACAAGATCAATTAGAGTAATCACTAGCATCAGCAGTAGCAAACAATTGGTCACTAAATTGTTGTTATTGTATTTATATGGAAAGCTACCCACCTGGATCGGTGAGGCAGACTGGTAGTAAACGGTATATTTGCACTTAACATTTCCTTGGAATGGTGTGCCACAATTTTAGTTTTGGACAACCAGTAATCAATTTAAACTAAACAACATCTATTATTATGCTTCTGGAACGTTCATAACATATATTCCTTAGGCCAAGCATTATTATGCAATGTTTATTTTGTTTATCAATATCATCTCATTTACACAGTATTATAGTTTATGTACTATGCAAGGAGCTAAGCTGCTCTTCTGCTAAGTCACCAAGCATATTATAGATCTCACAATTAGGCCTGTACAATACAATGAGTAATGATAACTGGTCTATTGCAATGTAACAACTCAACTATGCACTGACAGATATCCCAGAGATCAGTAGCTAGTTAACATTTTGAGGGTTAAATAGCTATTAGTGTGAATCAAAGTTGTATTATGACATATTCCATACAGTATGAAGCATTGCAGTACAACAGTAACTACTAAGGATCATGCAAGGTTTGTACTTTCTTGCAAAAAAAGTATAACCAGAAACTAGCCTCACGATGCCTTATCAGCATTGGCTATGTAAAATCAAGCTGAAATGTGCCTTCAGGGCAACCCAAAACTACAGAAGTATTATTGTAATTGTGATTAGCTACATCCTAACATGCACATTGTTGTATAATCATGAACTGGCTCACAAGATAGCCAGGGTGTGAATTGCTACAAAATATCTTTTATTCACTGTACCAAGAGTCATCCTCCAGTCATGTTGAGTTCCAGGCAGCATTGATTACTGAACTCAATAACTTTAACTGATTTCTTGTACTTTTTGAAACATTGCGCAATAATGTATACAAGTTATTGTGTCCATGGAAACTGAGATAGTAAACAACAACCCATTGTACCACTACATATATATAATACCGTACTATCAGGAGACAATGAGGTGATGAATTATTAATGTGGTACATGAAAAGCAGCTCACATTCCATAAAACCCTACATTGTTCATGATAATATTGTGTTTAGTAAAAACCATCACTGAGTAATGTAGAACTCAAGAACATCGATCACTGGTTACTAATAACATTACTAACTACTACTATTAGAACAGAAATTATGATAATTCAGGTGAATTTGTGTTACCTTTTCTCAAAGTTTCACTAGGATGTGGCACCAAATTCACTTGAATTGTTGTCGTTATTTTTGCCATTGACTTACCATTACAACTATTCCTTGGCCACAATCTTGAATTTCACATTTTTTTCACCATGGCCTTTTTGGAGGTCACATTCTTTTTACAGCTTGGCTATAAGTGTATGTTCCAAAAGCTGCCATTCTTTTTACCTGTTTCCTTTGTTGCAGAAAGGAGGAAGAGGTCCTGAGCAAACTTTTTATTTGTGTATAATATTTCACATAGTTCTTGCGTAAAAAGTAATGTTATCGATAAACATATGGCTTGATACATGCAAGTTGTAGCTCCTTTAGTGATGGTAGATTTAAGAAGGAAAGGGATCTTCTGTCCAATTCTATGAATTTGATGCACAACAACTGTGAAACTTGAAGTGTTCTATCATCTGTAAAACTACATTGTAATTCGCTACAGACCAAATGTAATGCCATAAACAAAGAAGTAGCAAATAATATGTGCTTCCAAATAAGGTCACATTTTCAAGTTTCTATTATTAGTAACTAGTGATGTTTCTGTTACAGTTCTACATTACTCAGTGATGGTTACTACTACACACAATATTATCACGAACAATGTAGAGTTTTATGGAATGTGAGCTGCTTTTCATGTACCACATTATTAATTCATCACCTCATTGTCTCCTGATAGTACTGGTATTATATGTATGTAGTGGTACAATGGGTTGTTGTTTACTATCTTAGTTTCCATGGACACAATAACTTGTATACATCATTGTGTAATGGTACTATATACAATAGTTCCTCTCTTCATTATTTCTGGGTATTTTCACACAGGGTAGCTAACCTTTAAGAAAAACAAATGGTAAAAAAATTATAATTAAATTGTTGTTAGTGTAGTTTTAACACTTGTAAATATCCCAAAAAGTGGTCATGAGACCAAAAATTCTCATAATAACATTGGATGGTTGACATATTGAAAAATCATTGTAATCAGTTTAGGGTGGTCTAAGGCACATTTTGTATATTGAAGTAGTCACATGACCAAAAGTTCTCATAGTAGCTACATTGGATGCACTGCAGCTGGTGTAGTGCAATGGTACTATACAAGATGTAGAAGCCATTAATATAAGAATTATGCCTTTACTAATTATATCTACATACAATGAGATTTTTTAAATTTAGCTATCCAATATAGTTACTATATATGGGGGTCATGTGACCACTTTTTTGGATATTTTTGGGTGTTTAAACTAGATGAAGTGCCTAACTACTTTAAATGTGATTGTTGTATTAGAGTGATTGACTGCTCCATAACATATCTCAATATTTTAATTTACTACAAACATTGTTCTATAAAGTTGAGAAAGGAGGGAAATGACCCTGGTGGCTTCTCTGTTTATAGGGTCTATGCATATGTCCATAAGATCTTGTTGTAAACCAAATGATTGTTCTGTTAGAGTAGTTTGAGAATGTAATGATCACATTAATGATATGCATCATGTTTAAAAGAACACCAAGTGCATCCCATGGTTACTCCTTGAGTTAGGAGGCCTGGTTTGCATGGTTACACAAGATCTTATGGACATATGCATAGACCCCATAAATGGAAAAGCCACCAAGGTCCTTTTCCCTCCTTCCTATGCAGATTTTCATGCATTGTGTAAAATTCAACATCTTATGATGTCTTGCATCATGATTTTAGTTTTGGATAACCAGTAATCAACTGAAACTGTACAACATCTACATCTTTTGCTTCTGGAACTTTCAAAATAATCCCCTCTATTCTTAGGCCAAGTAATTATACAAAAATATACTATACAGCCTCACAATACCTTCATGGAACCTTGACAGTATTAGTTAGGTAGTAATACTTGCATATCTATTGTAACAGAAACTCACTAAATGATAATTTTGAAAACTTGTATCTTAGAATTTACAAGCAAACTTTGCACAATTGCTTGGTTTAAGAATACAGTAGGTATTCTTTTAATCATGATGAAATGTGATCAAGACATTCTCAAACTACTCTAATAGGACAATCATTTGGTTTATAACAAGATCTTATGGACATATGCATAGACCCTATAAACAGAGAAGCCACCAGGGTTCATTTCCCTCCTTCCTCAACTTTATAGAACAATGTTTGCAAACAATTTAAAAGATTGGGATGTGCTATGGAGCAGTCAATTACTCTAATACAACAATCACATTTCATATTTCTAAAACTGACACTCCTTCTAGTTTTGACACCCAAAAATATCCAAAAAGTGGTCACATGACTAAAATCCCATAGTAACTACATTGGATGATTATGTTAAAAAATCATTGTAGCTATAGCTAGTTATAAAAGGATGATCTCTAAGACAATTCTATATTTCTTACCTTAATAACATTAGTGCATCCAATGTAGCTATTATGAGAACTACTGTATTAGTCATATGCTGTGTGACCACTTCAATTGTGACTTAGACCACCCTAAACTGATTACAATCATCTTTAATATGTGACTGGACCTGTGAAATAGATCATGTGGGCACATAAAATTTGCCTTTTAAAAATATTCATGACTCATAACTTTTGATGGCATTACGCTATGACCATGCAATTTTCAGCCCTAATAAAACATTTAGTTGGTTGTAATTTATTCCAATACTGAGATATGACCAGCTTTGTGGTGGAGTGTAGTTTGTGCTTACATGCCCTATATTGCAGGCACACTCTCATATAACTAATCATTCAATGTTATTAGATTATTTAGCCACATGGCCACATTTTGGGATATTTACTGTACGGGTGTTAAAACTACACTGATACCAAATAGTGAAAACAATTAAATCATTAGCATTTGAGCTACTCTTTGTGAAAATCCCCAGAAATAATGAAAAGAGGAACTATTGTAGTATCATTACACAATAATGTATACAGGTTAGTGTGTCCATGGAGACCAAGACAGTAAACAGCAACCTATTGTAGCTACCGCTATATACATACGTAATAGTTATAATACCAGTACTATGAGGAGACAATGAGGTGATGAATTAATAATGTGGTACATGAAAAGCAGCTCACATTCCATTAAAGCCTACATTGTTCATGATAATATTGTGTTTAGTAGTAACCATCACTGAGTAATGTAGAACTGTAACAGGAACATCACTAGTTACTAATAATAGAACAGAATCTTGAAAATGTGAACTTATTTGGAAAGATATATTCCACACATTAATTGCTCCTTCTTTGTTGATTCTTAAATTATTGACATTTTTATTTGTATGTTTATTTATTAGGCTTTACAGCATGTGTACAATACAATAAAATAGTACATTTTTAACCACAGGAAAGAACAATCAGGCAATGCTTAGGGTCCACTGCTAGTGGCCTAGGTAAATTATAATAAGTAAAGTATTATATTCAATTGTGAGTGAGCTACAACATAGATGCATGGTTGTGGTGCATCAAATTCTTAGAATTGGAGGAGTGTAGTGGAAGACCTTTAAATCTCACATCGCAAAAGCTACAACTTGCATGTATCAAGCCACATTCAATAGGTTTTATTATTTACCATCTGTCATAATTTATATATGTAGACACAACTGTTATCACAGAACAATCACAAATACAGTGGGACAATCAGGACACTTGAAAACGAGGATTCCTGTGTAATCTGGACACTAGTAATGGTCCCAAATTATTCCTTAACATGTAAACTGACCTTGATAATCAGGACACTTTGATAATCAGGACACCTTGATAATCAGGACACCTTGATAATCAGCTGGACACTATTGGGTGGTCCTAAAGTGTCCATATTACACAGGTTATATAACTATTGTGGATTTATTAAACTGACACAACAGGTGCACTCCATACTTGCTGTATAATAAACTAATAGTGGAAACCCTACCAATTCATTAATCAATAGACACATTTGTACTAACAGATCACAAGAGACACAGTAGTGTGTCATGCATCCCTACCAGCCATTTAGATAATACCATAGTATTCACACCAAGTAAGTGCTATCTGTAATAACTATCTGTGTGGATAGTCAGCTGAGAGTATAACATGTGACTGGATCTTGGAAACTGACCCAATTCACAAATTTGTAGTTTCAAGATTAACAGTTTAAAGATTTTAAGCCAGAAGTGAGCACGCCTTTTAAATTTACACCACAGAAATATCAATTACCTGACTATGTGTGCATTCCAGTGGTAGTAACTGTCTGTAGAATTTTCTGCCAAATAAGGAAATTTGAGTAGTATTAAGTACTCACATTATGGTGGAAGGTGGACATCAGATAAGCTTCAAAATAGACATGATGATGAATAAGGCTAAGACACAACACTATGTCTCCTTAGCATAACATATGTTTGGCAAGCTGTAAAAGATCCCTCACTTGTGTACCACTGATCCATGTCAGGCCAGGTATTTAGAAATCACCATTTGAGCTTGTTGCACCACCCAGAACAGATGTTTCTTTGAGTAGTTTGAGTAATTGCTGAGCCTTAAAACCATTTTTATGCTAGTGTAAATAGCTACCCAATGGTGATGTTGTTGCTGTAGCCTTGTTTAGTACAATCTGGTCACAAAATATAACTATGCTATACATCCGGCTATAGCTGTACAAAGAATTGTCTGTCTATACTAGACCCACAAAACAGTTTGGCTGATTTGATATTCCCTTAGCAAGTCAGTATATACTAAGAATCAATGTTTGTATTGTATTGTTCCTACAGGCTGGTACACCAGGACACATTGGAGAAGTGAGAGTGATGTTACAAAATGTACCAAGTCAAGGAAAGAGAAATGTAATGGTTGTTATCTCATCATGCAGGCTATATAGTGGGTTAAAGACATGTACTGATAATGGAATATCATAATAACAGAGTTTGTCTATTATAGCATAACAAGGGGTGACATCCTTAGTGAACTAGTGGCAAGGATGTGGTGCAAATGTGTAGTGTATTGGCATGTGACTGTCCATTCATGGTGAAAAGGATGGTGCACTGATTAATTTGATCACACAATGTTAGTGTACTGTCTGCTATATCATAGATTTGAAAAGGTTAGTGTCAGCAGTGGAGTAGCAACTTTACACTGATCTTGTAAAATTCAGTGCTGTATAATTATATGTAGATAACTATGTAGATAGGCAAATTGTAAGGGAAACATTTCACAAGCAAATCATTAGTACAAAACAATATCATGAAAATTCTCACTTAATAATAGATTGTATTATTGCCCTTACAGCACACTACTGCCTAAGGGCAAACATCAGAAGTTCAAGTCACCAGTTATTGAGAATGATGAGAACTCAGTCTACAATGTCAAGTTCCAATTTGACAAAGTGACAGATGTGGAGTCATCATATGATAGAGTACTGGAGATCACAATATGGGAACCACAACGTAACACTAATGAATTTGTAGGTGGAATTAGAATTGGACCCAAGCCACAACCTGGTAATAAGAACAAGTGGATGGATAGTGTTGGGAGTGAAGTTAGCCAATGGGAGATGATGATGATGGCTTGTACCAAAGAATGGATCGATCGATGGCATCCACTACGATTATTAAATAACCTAAAAAGTTTAAAGTTCCTTTCCCAGCATACACCATCTTACGTATTTAGCAATAATAAAAGTAGTTCACTCATGATGTATTTGTTACAAAAGTATATCTTCGATCCTAATATTATCTGTTGTAAACATGGTGTTAGATATAATTAGAGATTTTATCAGTTTTCAGATTTGAAGTAGTTTTATAACTATGACAAGTACTCTAGGGCTGATCATTTATACACATATGTACGTATTGTTCAAACAATATTATACCATTCAATAATTCATTTCCCCATGAAGTATGTAAATTCTACAATACCAGTACAAGGAGCAATTGCAGCTCTCATTGCAACTTTAGTTTTACTAAATGTGCAGGTGATTTGACCTATGTATGTTTCTAACACAAGAGTCTTTTCCAGTACATGAGTGCGTACTGTTGAAACACCCATACAAACACATCAACTTCTTTATAATGGCTATAAATAAATTGCTAAAGTCAATCATGTACGTAGAACTAAATTATGTAGCACATCCATCTTGGTCAACCTTTGTTATAATAAGCACCCACATAATCCAGACACTTAGTGAATGTCCTAAAGTATCCCTTAGCATAAACTGACCTGGAAAATCAGGACACCTTGATAATCAAGACACCATTGGTTGGTCCCGGCCCAAGGTGTCTATATTACACTGTAACCTGTTAATGTGTACACTTGAGGACACCTACATAATCTAGACACTTAGTTAAAGTCCCAAAGTATCATATCTTGATAATCAGGACACCATTGGTTGCATGGTCCCAAGGTCTATGTACAAGTTCCATTGTTCACACACACACACGCACGCACGCACGCACGCACGCACGCACGCACGCACGCACGCACGCACGCACGCACGCACGCACGCACGCACGCACGCACGCACGCACGCACGCACGCACGCACGCACGCACGCACGCACGCACGCACGCACGCACGCACGCACGCACGCACGCACGCACGCACGCACGCACGCACGCACGCACGCACGCACGCACGCACGCACGCACGCACACACACACACACACATTATTATTATCATTAATATGTTACAGTACAAGAACATACTGAAAGTGTTTCCCCATGCACTTACAACTAACTTATTCTGGTATCAAAGCACTTTTTTTGATGAACAGTTAATTCTGTCATTAAAGGCCCTCAAGCAGTAAAAATGTCTGAGCAGCCAGCCTATGCACTACAACAATAGCAATAATATGCAATATGTAGTATGGCTGTACAGGTTACAATTCTGTCAATTATACAGGTCTACTGCTGCAGATGTAAGTTCACCAATAACTCTCAGTGTAGGAAAGTGTAGAGTCATGCACTTTTGTGTCACTGTAGGATCACTTTGATCATCAATAATGCCACATAGCACCATTACAATTTATAGTAACTTGATCCTTCCATGTAAAATAGTTTAAATACATAACTTCCCCCTACACACATTGTATTCCTGTTAGTACAATCATTATCAAGAGTATTAATTGCTTTTTCAGCTATATTACTATCTGTCAAAGTTTAGAATTCTACATTGTGTAATAACATAACACTTTGTTCCTGCATATTAAGTCTTACATGTGGGGTATTGAGTTGTGATAAGTATTCATGAGGGACACATACTCACTATACAGTGTACACATACCAGTAATGTATTCAGTAAAGTACATGCTGGTCAAGTACTATGCACCACATAGACTTGTCATGTAGTAAGCAATGTTTCATAGTCCACCAGGCTATCTCCATTTTCTGTCTCACTAGAGACCTGTGAGAAAGTATGTAGCTTTATCACTAGCTCACATGGATTATTGGATTAAGGTGATGTATAGTAGTGGAGCGTCAAACAGAATAAAGAGTAGCTATATACTGTTTGATTAGACTGAATTGTTAAGTCAATGTGGAGCAGTGGGAAAAATTCAAAATTACAAGATTAGATTTTGAAGTCATTTTATCACATGTATATATAAATATTTAAAAGGCACACGTACATAACTTTGACTGTAAAGCCACTGTTTTATGGTGCAAGTTGCTAGCTATTCCAATCTGACTTTTACAATTATGGCCCCATCACCATATTATGCAACTAGTTCAAAGTTATTTATATACACAACTAGGACCACAACTAACCCCTTAGTGTATTATGTAGCTCCTGGAGACCAACAGTATAAATGCTGCACTATGTGAGTATAGACCAACAGTATAAATGCTGCACTATGTAAGTATAGCTCACATAGTGCAGCATTTATACTGTTGGTGTCCAGGAGCTACTTAATATATAAGTTGATTTTAAGGGGGTTGGGAGTGTAAACTCTTTTAAGGGGGTTGGGAGTGTAAACTCTTTTAAGGGGTTTGGGAGTGTAAACTCCAGAAGCTGTATGATATTTTAGATGCTAAAAGTAATGCAAACTCCATATCCACTGAATATATATATTGCAACTTCTTTTCAGGAGCTTTCAATTTATTTTCACCATGGAAGGACAATTCCCTCCTTTAGATTCACTTATGGTATATCTGATTTATACTGTGGTTATTGTAGAGCATTTCCTTTGTATTTAAAAGGAGAATGTACAGTACTTTCGTTACTTATGTTGATAAAGAACTATGTATTAATTATCATATACAAGTATAAAAGGGATAGCATTATACAGTGATCACATTTTGGTTTTGTTACAACTACGTATAATAGAGTGATTTAGATACATTGAACTATATAAGGATGCAGTTCTCAGATGTTACAGCTATGTTAACTTTATATAGATGCCAAAAATTTTACTGTAATTATATACTATTTAATTTGCAAGAGGAAGCATTACAACCCAAGCATCAAGTTTGTACAACTGAAACTACTCACTCTATATTACAAGATTTTCAAGAATTATTGAATTGATGTTTTATATGATTCAGTACATATAAGGTAACTGTATGGCCGGATGGTTGACACAATGTGAGATAGCAGTGAACAGGTCAAGAAAATTCATTTTCAGCTTACCCACTGGTCTTACAGAACAGTTTTAATGATGAATGTTCTATTAGAGTAGTTGACTGTTCTATTAGAGTGTTATGATTTTTAGCAGCTTTAAGTTGAATCTTACTCCTAAAGGACAATTTTGAACCCCTATTGTTCATTCTTAGTAGAGATTACATGTAGTTATTTCTCTTGCTCTTCTCATTGTCCATGCATGCATATGATGCAATTGCACCTATACTACAGCTTAGATTAGGTTAGCTTCCACATGTAAAAGTTTAAAGGAGATGGGGGGGGGGGGGGGGGGGGGGGGGCTTCATCTCCACAAGCACCCACCCTTGGGCTATATGTAGGGAATCATCAGATGTTGGTTTAGAAATTGTTGAACACACTCCCAGACCAGGTAGTGACATGTTCCCCAGACAACCTGCAGTCTAGGTGCCCTATCAATACATACTTCAACAGCCAACACTCACTAGTTCCTCCAGTCCATACCACTTATCAGAAGGGTTGGACCAGTCAATTTTGTTCAGTGGTAGAGTGACCTCCCCCAAGAACACGTTGTGTCTCCAAAAGTCATTATGCCACACACCCACCTTGAGGGTATGTTTGGACAGTTCCTGACATTTGATTGGATACTATAGTGATAGTGACATCACATAATATCTACTGGTAAACATCACCACATGTAATGTTTGCTACTACCTTAATAGTTTCATTGAAGATGGGGTCAACCCCTTTCTTAACTGAAGTCTTTTTGTTAGTTGACAATTAGGTAGTAGATAAGTCTTTACATAACTACAATGGCAACAAGTGGATATCTCTTTTAATGGTATTATGTATAGCAACCACATTTTTTTATGTTAACAACATGTTGACTCAACTGAATCATTGCCTCAATTGCTATGTGATATACGGAGAATACAGCACAAGGCACATGGGTGAGATGATAAAGAGAGAGGATTCAAGTGCTTTATTTACATTGGGGCCAAGTGCAAAGTGCTTTATTTATTGTATAGCATCAATGCTTTTTTTTTTACTGATGTAGTAGATTGAAACTACGCCTATACTTAATGGGTTACACTGTAGTTGGTTGTATAATTACACTACAACAACAGAGCAACAGCTTATTGCTAGTGTTCTAGCCTCTTTGAAGTCTGGCTACAATAAGCCTTACATAATCTTTGTAAATTCTACTCATTTGTGTGGCTGCTGATGAGCTACTGTTCTACCCAGCTATCCTGGGGATTGTTGACAACAAACTGCTGATACAGGTATACTTACCATTTTAACTATATTGTACTATATCAAGCCAGTACAGATAATGGTAATAATATTCACAATTCAACTGTACTTTACAGAAAATATAATGCACAAATTCATCAAATTTTAATCTCTTCCATACAAAGTCCTCACAATTCACTTCAAAGCAATAATTCTTGCTATGATTAACAGTCCAAGGGCTTCACAACACTACAGTATGCATTGCCATGTTAGTGGAGGGCTCATGTGACTATAACATTGTCATATTTATAATTAAAGTATATAGCATAAGTCAGTTACCAAATAAGGTAACATGTGCATGGTTCTCATCAATCTTATTGGATGGAGTTTTTTCCTTGGACCTTGTAGATTGACACCTTGAGGGTATTATCTGTGTCAGAATATGACACACCCATCTGGACTCCCCGGTAACCTCATCAGTATACATCACTGATCCACTGTAAACACTTCGCATGTCTGACATGCTTGACTGGATAGGTGCGATAACATATGCATGTATCATATATCAGTAGTACTGTACATATATAACAGGGATTCCTCAATGAAGGATGCCTACCAAAACCCTGCTGCTAAAAAGCAGATTTGAAATATCTCATGTGACGAAAAGCATAAGAGTCTTAGCAAGAGTTAATAATAGAGTATCTAATGCCATATCTTGCATCATATCTAAACATGTACACAAGTACCAATATTGGAGTTTTAAAAATTGCCAAAACCCAAGCCTACCTGCCAACCTGACCACAGTCAAATGACTACAGAAATTAAATGACACATCAAGCAATCACCATTTTGCAACACAATAACAAAGAGTGACATGTGCCTTTTGGGTTTTAAGTAAATGGCTTCCCTATATGCCTTGCCTCCACCTTTCATTCCCAATTCACTAGTTGTACCCTTCTTCATGCAAGAAAACCATGTTTATCTTGCTGCATTGACACCTTCTTTTAAGTGCATAATTAATTATCATAGAAATACTAATTTGAAGCATTACATCACTGTAAGAGGGAGTAGCTAGCTGTAAGAGGGAGTAGCTAGCTACCTAGCTGCATAAGAGGGAACTGATAGCTCTCTGTAAGAGGGAGTAGCTAGTTAGCTGTACTTATAGCGATCAATCACACCCCCTAATGATCTAGCTGATCAACATCAGTTTTGCTGCAGAAGACAAGACACCACTTCTTCTTGACTGATCAAGTGGAATATCTCAAGGCTCCATCAAGGTCAGCAGCAGGACTGAGACACACTAATAAAGCAGTCACCCTAACATTGCGATAATTATTCTAATAGAAGAGTCACTTGTGTATATCATAGCTGCACTATAACAAATAAAATAATTATTAATGTAATAATGAAGTAGGGATCCAAGCAATAAAAGTAGTGAAACAAGATAATTAAGGATGCTATTACAAACATAGTTGTGTGAGAAGGTCTGTCCTTTGGAATCGAACAAAATTAACAGCAGAATTTTTCCCATAATTAGTAGTAATACCATCAAACCTAGCTATCTTGTTTCACAACATTTTATTGCTTGCACCCCTACTTCATTTTTGATAACTTATTTTTGATAATTTTCAATACACTAATGATAAACGTGTGTGTGTGTGTTTGTGTGTGTGTGTGTGTGTGTGTGTGTGTGTGTGTGTGTGTGTGTGTGTGTGTGTGTGTGTGTGTGTGTGTGTGTGTGTGTGTGTGTGTGTGTGTGTGTGTGTGTGTGTGTGTATAAAAGTAGCATTACAGTACAGTCTGGTATTAGAGATATCTGGCTACTGCTGTGCTCCTCACACTACCATCACCCTATTGTAATCATATTATAATTATACTGTCATGACTACATCTATACCACATCCTTACATCTGAGCTTTTCAATGAAGTAATACTGACATGATTCTTCATTGTATTTTGCTTAGTTAAATAATCATTATCTAATTCAAATAAAGCTTTCCTTTCAGATTTTTGAGGAAACATAGGATTAATAGTTTCTTCTCCATCACCATTGTTACTCGGATATACCAGGATTGATTTAGGTTGTTTATAGTTGATCCTCTTTAGATCTTCATCACTCGTCTCACCATCATCATCATCAGGACTACTCCTTGTTACATCACAACTACTAGTCAGTAGTGTGTCCTCACTGTCTGCAGTAACATCCTGGAACAGCGTGTAACAACTACAATGAGAACTCGCTTCACCTGTATATATCTTTTACACCACACATGACATAATGTCTCACCATGCACGTGTGCATCACATGACTGGAAACTTACAATATCATCATCATCAAGTGGAGTAGGACTGATCGCAGTTAATTGTGTTGGTTGAGGTTTTAAACTGTTGGGTTTTACCATACTGTTGAGTGATTGTGGAGGTGTCCTAGTTGTTACAGGTTTTGGATGCACTGCATGGGAAAGGACAAGTTTCTGTTCAGAAACCCAACAACATTTACTAAACATGTATAGAGCCGGTTTACACATCACACACACACACACCACACCACACAAACACACACATAGTGACGTACTTTGTTTATAATCATTGGTAGAAATTACAGTCATTGTGGTACTAGCAATTTCTTGAATGCTCTGTTGTTCTTTAAAACTGTTTTGCTTTTGATGTTGTTCAGCTACTATTTCCTTTTCCTTTTGTGTGCCTTGTTTATTACTACTTGAGTAAGTTACAAACATTCTGGTAGGGTTGCTCTGTTTATGAATGTGTGGTTGTTGCTGCTGCTTCTGCTGTTGCTGGAGTTTTTCTTCTTCATCTATAGCTACTACTACTTCTTGTTCTTCCTCTACATCTTCTTCATCACCATTGTCTACTTCACTTTCCTCACCTGTTGCTTGTTGAAACAGTTCCTGGTTATGGTAGTCCTGTTCTGTTTCGTCTTCGTAATGAAGCAAGTTTGATTGTTTGCAATGAACTTCTTGCTGTATTTCACTATCAATCATATCAAAGGGTACGACCAATACATTAGAAGGGTAAAGGTAGACACTCAGCATCTGCTCACTGATGTACAACTTCCTACACAACCATGTGGTGGGGAGATCAAAATTTTATACCGGTATATCCGCGATTACATAGTATATGGTGCAATATACTGTAGAACAGTGACTGGGATATCAGACCAGAAGAAGGTGTACTTGAATGGAGACAATGGTGAATATTGAGGATAATGACACAGAGTTTAGCACATGTAGTTTATTGCAGGTCAAAGACAGCTCTAAATACCAGTTAAAGAATTTACCTTGCTCTCATGCTATATGAAAGATACCATTCAAAGATTGGTCTTGAGACAAAAATTAGCACTCAGCCTTGCCTCATTCTATAGTTGTCTTTTGACCACTCTTTTGCATGCCAGTCTAGGCTAATAGCCCGTGCTGCACTGGCTGACCAATCAACCCAACCAGTAAGAGGATTTAATTTATAGACATACATGAAGACTTTGATGATGGTTAGCAGCAGTGAATGTTCTTGCTATATTTTGCTGTCATAAATGGATGAGTCCTAGGAATGCCTAGGATATTATGCTTATTAAGTAGAGGTGTACCGATATACCGATACATATCGTATCGGTGGCCGATATAGACATTTCTACTATATCGGTGGGAGCCGATATTGCTGCTAAAAACCGATACGATACACCGATATACAACTGAACTATCTTGAGGACACTGTCCAATGATCAAGCCATATTATAAACCCTATTATTTAGCTAACAAGGGCGGAAAACAGTAGTTCTCTTCCTTGTCTAAAAGCAGTGCGCTACGCAAAGCCATTTAAGTGCGTGGATAATTACTATTATATTATATTTATTACTGTGCAGCAATCAAAAGATTATAACGCGCAGGTGTGATCATAAAAGTTACTTAAGCTATTACAAAATTCATTAGGGGTAGAGGAATTAATTACATCAGCAGGGAGTTGGTTCCATAATTTGATGGTTGATGGGAAAAAGGAAAATTTGTATGCATCAATTAGAGTCATTGGTTGGTGATAGTAGCCACTCCTTAAACTTGAAGTTTACTGTTTTGTTGTCACAAAGCTTACCAATCATACAACAAACACTCATAGTGGTGGGCCTGGGGAAACAGCAAAAAGATGAACCAAGAGCACAGCATAAAACAATCAGCCATCTCTACGAGCCATTAAAATGTGGAGTAATCCGGACTAATCTTGGCAGTGGCATGTATTAAAATATTTGTGGGTGCCTTATAGTCTGAGCTGTCAATAGAGGCCACACCAACATGGGTAACCAAGCATAGCCAATAATCTTAAGACTGTCTACAGTGGCTAAAATAAAGTTAAACATGGCATATGTGGTTCTTCAAACATAAATAGCTACACTTAGTTATATCGGTATATCGTATCGGTATCGTATCCGTTTGAAAATGATTAATCCATTTCGTATCGGTATCGTATCGGTTTAGTTTTCTTATATCGGTACACCTCTATTATTAAGTACCACAATCAAAAACTGTTAGCCATTACAAAGACAGGCTGCACTCATCCAAGCCTACAACAAGAGTAATGCAGGTGCAACATGGGCAAAAATGCCAAGGATGATTGATTTCAGGAGTACTCCATGAGTTTCTAATTGTTTTGTGTATCTAGTGTGTACCTCAGGCTGATGGTTCTCTAGATCTATAATTAAGTTCTTCCTAGGTTTGTGCTATATGTCAAATATAGCACTCAAAGAGTGGTCTTGAGATGAAATATAGCACTCAGCTGCAGCTTTGCCTTTGTCTCTCGCTCACTCTCTTACATGCTATATTTAACTGTTATATAGAGAACCGTCAACTTGAGGTATTCAAGACAAATGAAACTATTAGAAACTCATGGAGTAGTCTTATTTTTGGTAGAACAGGCATTGTGTCTGTGTTGCACCCACACCCAAAAATTCGATTCTAAATGAAATATTGCCTTAGTAACAGGAATGCTTATATGCATACAGACATCTTATTGGTTAACCAGTTGCCTATCAAACTAATGAAATTCATATAATATTCAAATGATAGTACAAGCCTGCCCAATATCACACCATGATTCATTATTTAAGTGAATTTATTAGCTCACATATTACAGGTTTTTGCAATCGAATTCGGCGACTTTGCAATTGAATTCGTCCCGTTTGCAATTGAGTTCGTCGCTTTTGCAATTGAATTCGTCCCGTTTGCAATTGAATTCGTCGGTTTTGCAATTGAATTCGTCCCGTTTGCAATTGAGTTCGTCGCTTTTGCAATTGAATTCATTCCGTTTGCAATTGAATTCGTCGGTTTTGCAATTGAATTCGTCGCTTTTGCAGTTAAATTCGTCCGTAACAAGAATGGCAGCTGGAGGAAACACGAAAACATGATGTAGCAGCTGCTACAAGAACTTGTTCAAGTACAAAAGTAGTAAACAACTCTTTATAAGGCAATAATTCTTCCTCTACAGCCTATCCAGCAACATTCCAAACTCTACTACGCCATTCGCGATGGGTGTGGTCACTCGCGAGCAAGTTAATTAACTTGTCAGACAGCTATCAACTTCGCGTACTACCAGCTCCAATTACTTTCTAGTGTCGCAAGTGTAACTCTCCAAGGCATAAATAGTTCATCTCTTAATGAACGGGTTGGTTTCTTGGAGCCGTTTTGTTTATGACGAATTGTAATGCAAACGCGACGAATTCTATTGCAAAACCGACTAATTCAACTGCAAAACCGACTAATTCAATTGCAAAACCGACGAATTCAATTGCAAAACCGACGAATTCAATTGCAAACGGGACGAATTCAATTGCAAACGGGACGAATTCAATTGCAATACCGACGAATTCAATTGCAAACGGGACGAATTCAATCGCAAAGGGGACGAATTCAATTGCAAAAACCTGTAATGTGAATGCTCTAAATGGCAAACACCCTACAATTTTCCTTAAACAATTACTTTTCTGCAAGCATAAGCAGCGGAAAGGGGGGCTAGGGGGCTGAAGCCCCCCGAGGGAGGGATTAGCCACCCTCAGAATGATATCATGCCAAACTTATCCTTCTTGGAGTGGGGATGAAAACCGTGATAAAGATCGATATACTCTAATAGAACGTTCAAATACCCTAATAGAGCAGTCAAGGCCCTCATATCCTAAAAGTAGTTTTTAAAAAAGGAAAAGTTGCCTACAGCAGGAATCAAACCAGGTACTTCTTACTTTAAGAGTTAGTGTCTTACCACTGTATCAAGTGTTTCCAAGTGGCTATAGGCTGTTTTGTACTGTTTATAAATGCTATATGTTCATTAACCCTGTAGTCAACAGCTAAAAGCTTTGCCAAACGTTTTTAACTATAGTATGTTCACATTGAGCTGAATCCTGAAAAACAGCTAAATATTAAAAGTGGATTTTTTCTCAACGGAGTTAACATTTCAGCCAACCAGATGACTATTGGTAACAGCAAAGGTGTCAACAACAGACACATACGTTTTGGCTCCATTACAAGTTCGGGAAAGGACTGTAATGGACACTGTACTTATATGGCTTCCCCATAGGAAATGTGTTGTGAAAATTTTGATTGGCCATAAATATTATGTCAAACATTTGAATAAAAAGATTTTGAAATATTTTTAGCGGGTCAAGCAGTACTACAAATGAGCCAAATTTCAAGATCATGTGTAATTGCATCCATGAGTTATTAAATGTTTTTGAGGATTCAGCTCAACGTGAACATACTATAGCTAGCCTGTTTTAAATAGTTTGACTAAAAGTTGGTGTGTTTAGTTAATTAAAATACTTTAAAATTGCTATAAATTAATTTTGGTGAACTTTGAGACATTGTGAAAGCTAAAATGGCTACAGCTTCTGGGGGGCTGCACCCCCAGACCCCCTACTGCCAGAGACTATACTCCAGTCAGCCCCCCTCATATCAACTACTTCCTCCTCCACTGTCTGTAAGTACTCTGTTTATAGAGCATTCACTAGTCACAAAATTACTGATTATGCTGTGTTTGTGTGCATGGCTCTTGATTATGCATCCCTAGCCACCTGCCTGATTCTTCATCTATTGCAACTACTGTACATTATGATAGCGGTTGGGTTAGGATTTGATTATTGCCGTACTGAGGCATCTGGCTACACCACAATCCTACAGGCCATTAGCTAGATTAAGGGCCATGTGTATCAAAGGTGAATTCGGGGTTTGGCAAGGGAGGGGTACACCAGGGTAGTAGATATATGGAGCAGGAGGTTTGGGGGTGCAGCCCCCCCAGACGCTAAAGGTATTTGTATGTTTCAGCACTGAAATATTTGAGTCTTATGCACAAATATCTAAATATTATACTTCCTTTTCTAAGTGACTTGCATTGTTCAAGAGCTGTAGGGATCAGTGACAGCTAGTTATGACTGAGACTATTGTCTTACAAAGGGCCATATGCATTTCCTGACATAATAGTTGCAACATACCTGCAGCATCATACTTAGCCTATGGGATGGTGCTGCCGGTGAAAGTCTTCAAACTCAGATATATGTAACTGTGGTGATGTGGATTATGAAGTGTTATACGTGGTGTTCTATTAGAATATTAATCTTGACCGACTACTCTATTAGAGTATCTCGAAGTCTTGTATGGGGAGAGGGCCGACACACATGTCCCAATGCCCCTCCCCTGGTTCTGCTACTGTGTATATACCTACTCACGTGTACATATGTGGATTTTGGCTGTGGGTTCAGTTTAGGCCATCGTTATTAAATTCCTTGTTTCCCGTCACCGACTGCATCAATTTTTTAGGTAGCCACACCAAATTTTAATTATTTGATTATAGACCACGTGAATGCACTATTTCATGATAGAAGGGGCACAAGTTTTAAGATAAATACATTAGTTGTACATATAAAAGCTGAAATCCCTCCACTCTTGCTCAACACTGTGTATGGGTGTACAGTCCTGTAGCCTTCAAGATCGAGATACGTACTCTAATAGATTGAAATAACAAGAGTCAATTGCATAATTAATAACCAATAATTACCTCCCTCCCGCATCGATTTTTGTTCCATTGGGTGATGGGAAACAAGTAACATAATAATGATAGCCTTAGCTACCCACAGACCTGCTTATTTAAATAAAACTTAGCTACTAGACTTACATTCGGATGTGGCAAAGTTTACAAATCCACTGGTGAGTCTTGTACGAGCAGTGGACCCGTTCACGTTTACATGTCCACTGGGAGCAGGTTGGGCACATCTTCCCAGAGTCTAATATCCAACCGAACCGGATGCCACACTGAGCGCAGAACGTGCCAGCATAATCTTTGTACTTCAGCGAAATCCTGTCGATATCTTCATGTAGTTTCCTACAGTAAACAGACAGGATTATGATATGTTAGTGTTCCACGAGGATCAGCAGACCCGGACCAGTATATTATCACGTACTGAATGCGCTTTTCTTCTTCGTTCTGTAACTTGAGGTCTTCTTCGATCACGGAAAGAATTGCCTCTCCCTCTTTCTCAGTAAGAAGTGGCAGATGGACTACCTGAGACATGCCTGCTATACTAACCACAACATCCCCGGCTCGCCGATTTATGTTCGTTAGCTATGCACCTCGCATGCAAAGGGTGTTTCCCCACAAACCTTAATTACATATTATTAGCTATACATTCCAAACACGGTGGTGTCTATTCTGCGGAACGGAATGATGGACTAAACTACGGAACGAATGCTTTCTCAAATTAAAGCTTGCAGCTTATCATTGCTGAAACTTATCGGCGGACCTCCAGCGGGTGATTAAACATACACCCAAGAAAGATGAAAACAATTAAAGGAATGATTGTGGGTTCTTGTTAGTTGTCACTAGCAACGAAATATTAATAATTAGCTGTCTCAGTGATTATTCTCCTCCCTGATATACCAAGCAGTGCTCTGATTTATTTATAACATGACCGGGGCGAGTTTGTTACTGCAATATACATTAGCTGATTGGATGTCACTTTCATCAGTTTCAGAGCACAATCACAGTAAAATGTCCACAAAGAAATTATCTCCAAGAAACCAGAAAGACACTGGTGACAGGAAAAGGCTAGTTGATCACGACTTTATATTAGCATAATAGCTATATATGTGGTTGAGTGAGTGAGGTATCACTTTCAGAAGGTTCAGACAACCATGCATGTGAAAATTGATAAGATGCATAAATTCATCAAATTTTAGTTGCAATGGACTAGCATAAGTAGCATTTTAAACTTTATTCTCGGTAAAAGCTAGGAAAATCTTACTGAGCCTTTAACTGCAAATATTCTAGACTTATATATATATATGTGTGTGTGTGTGTAGTAGTAGTAGTAGTTGTAACATGGGCACGAGTGATTTGCCTGAAATATACGCACAAGCACGAGGGCGCAGCCCAAGTGCGAGTGCGTATATTTCAGGCAAATCACAAGTGGCCATGTTACAACTAATATATTCCACTTGGGTGACTCACCTGCAAGTGTACATGGAAACTGCAGGAATGCTTTGCGAGTGTATTTATATGGGACCATGTGACTTTCGATCGTGGGTAACGTCGTAAGAGCAACGACAAGGTGCTGCTGAGAGGCCGAACGTAAGTGTATCGTCACGAGCATGCAGATCGCTTCGATTGTGGATACGCAATTAAACACAGGAAGCCCAAATACGGGCTGAATAGCTCATAATGAAGCTTAAGTGCACTATAAAGTACTTACTATACTAGCCATGAATAAGGCCACTCCAAATAAATTCTCTGTTTCCCATCCACCACCCGCATCTAGTTACTGTCAGCTCTATTATATTCCATTATTCCGTATTCTTCCATTATTTTCCGGTTATTGTTGCATACTGATAGGCTCATTTGAAACCATGTCAGCTCATGTGTCAGCAGTGCTATCAAGTCTGCACAAACTTCATGTTTGTGCTATTTTTGCAATTTCAAAAGGAAGGAACAAGCTTAAGCATACTTATATGCAGCTTTTTATGGTTGTGCAAGGCAAATAATGGCTTGAAAAGCTGCCAACCTTATAGTGAATAATGGAAATGAACCGCCCGCCCGCATGCAAATATGCTTGAGTCCAGGACGGGAAACAGAGAATTTATTTGGAGTGGCCTAAACTAAAGCAGTGAACATGTTAACAGCACTATAATGGCCTAGCCAATTAAGCACCACACCCAGTTACTACGCGTGTGTGACATCACACCATGTGTCAAAACAGCAATATAAAGACGATACAAGTGCACTAAAGTACTTACTTTTACTAGCCATGAATAAACTAAAGTAGTGAATACAGGCCTGCCAACTCTCACGGTTTCACTACCCTGCTCAAGGGCAGCAGATCGATCTCACGGTTTTTGAGGCCTGCTAACTCTCACGATTTCACTAACCCTCGTTGGATAGAATCTCACGGTTTGTAGCGCGAATGTCACGGATTTCAAGTTTAAAAAGTCGAGACTTTTTTTTTTTTTTTTTTTTGGTCTCAGCATAGCATCTACCAGTTTTTTTTACTACACACTGCAATACTACAATAAAGGTACAGAAATCTCAATATTTTTTTACTTTCCAGGTTGGCAGGCCTGTGAATACTATTAACACTAATGGCCAAATCAATTAAGTGCTACGCCCAGTGTCTGGACATTACCACATGACTATTGAATGCAACATGATCAGTATAAACTAACCTGTGACCTTCTTCATTCAGTAAAACAACGAACTTTCTTCTTCCCCACGCAAGTCCATGATCTATGCTTTGGCTCACTTAACAAAATTAAAACCCACTATCGATCCTGTGAAGTGTCGCTATATTAAAGCAGAGGAGATCACACAGTTTCATCAAAGAAATCAAATCATTTCTGAGAATGCTTGGAATGCATTCAGTAATGAGAATAGGAGGTAGTATAATATATTATACAATTATATCACACCTAAGGGAATATAACTACCTCCATTTCTCGTTAATGCATTCCTGAGCACTGATAGCAGTGCTATTATACCACTTATACACCTTCTCTCCCCTTTGAAGTGAGGTGTGAAAGTGGTATATATATATATGTAATTATAATTATGTACTAATTAACATATAATTATCATAAAGTATGTAAGTACACTGATTTGAGTTTGATGATCTTCTTGTTGGTGTTTCTGACTGACTAAAAACTTCTCTTTCCTAGAATCTTTTTTAGACAGCACTTATTTATTAATGTGTGAGCCTTATAGGTTTTGGATTGCAAGACATTAAATATCCAAAAGCATTCTGACTGTATAATATCATGATTACTGAATTCAATCTCTTCTCTTTATCTTCTAAATTTTGAGCCTGTCCAGAACCAATTAATTTTCAATAGAAATCCTACTTGATGCAGTCTTACAAGAGAAAGTTATATTTCTATTTGCAGTACCTATATTGTAAATGAAGAAAAACATACAGACAAAGTAATAAAACTAGTACAATTACAATAGGGTGAATTATTCTAAAAATTGATGTGAATTAGAGTATTTGGCTAGGTTAGATATATAGTTTGAAAGCAAAATCATAGATGAAAAAAAATGAAGTGACTGGGTCTAGGATGATGGTAGGGGTTGGAGATTAAAAGTGAGGTAATCTTTTGTTCTTAAATAAGTTGCAAAGTGGGTACTGCATGTACAAATCAAATATGATATCAATTTCATCACGTTGTGTACAACATAGATAATCTTAAATTTGTTCAGCTATTTATATATATATATATATATGTATATGTTATACTACAGATATCATGGTATTCGAAATATATACCAAAAGATATACAAACTTAGAAAAGATGTTATAGTGCGAGGCGAAGCCTCGCACTATGGCACCCTTTCCTAAATATGTATATCTTTTGGTATATATTTTGAATACCATGATATCTGTAGTATAATATGTTAATACAACATCTCGTCTCCCACTTGGAAGCAGTAACAGCAATTTCTAATGCTTTTACACCATTATTAGTACTGGTAAGTAATTCCTTGTGATTAGCATGCTCAAGGAGTATGCACATGTGTTGCAGCCTGCAATCTTCTTGAAAATCGGTCCAACAATCCATAGCAACTGTTGCTAGGCAACAAAATGTAAACCTGACCTAGTTACATGCTTTTTGGTGGTTGCTTAGCAACCGTTGCTATGGTGTCAAAATCATTTCTAAGATCTGTAGTGGTTACCTAGCAACGGTTGCTAGGCAACGATGTTGTTGCTAGGTGACAGGTATTGGTTACTATGGTACCAGCAGTTGTCAAGTCGGACATGCCTAACTGGTAAAACAACTAAACACTATCAAAAAATTTTAGCCAATCAGATGCATATATCAAATGTACAAGTGATATACTAATCCTATTGGCTAGTTTGCTGTAGTATATCAAAAATATACCACAAGCTGCTATTGGAGTTTTTGTACAGGACACGATATTGATGTTGTATTAATATATATATATATTAAGTGCTATCCCACTAGGTACCTGTGAGAAGTATTTTCGAGTGATTCCCAGTCCAGCTGGTCCAGTGAGATCACAAGTTCATGTATGTATTTGTTAAAAAGTTTGGTTAACTACCTCACTGTTGGGTTTCTACTCAGAATAAGAAAGTTCTTCTTTTCATTGTTTTTACTCACTTTTAAGATAAGGCAAATAAGTGCTCATTTATAGTTGAATTGTTCATATTTTAGCATATAATTATGCAAAATTAATATATAATATTATATTCAAAAAGTGGTCATGTGACCGAAAACTACGTTCAAAAATGTGACATGATTCTTATTTATTTCTTATACCTTAGTATGGCTTCTACATCTTGTAGTGTCATTGCATACACCAGCTGCAGTGCATCCAATGTAGCTATTATGAGGTCATGTGATCACTTCTTATAGTGTATTTTAGATGTAGAAGTCATTATTAAGGCGTAGCTACATACTGTACAGCGTTGTGTCTTAGACCATTGTAAACTGATTATAGTTACAATAATTTTTAATATAATATTTGGTGACTGTCTCTGAGAAACGCCGGTTTTAAATATTCAGAGTGTTGTGTAGCTGGCCAATGGTGTATGGTAGCTGGCCAATGGTGTATGGTAGCTGGCCAATGGTGTATGGTAGCTGGCCAATGGTGTATGGTAGCTGGCCAATGGTGTATGGTAGCTGGCCAATGGTGTATGGTAGCTACGCATACCAAATTTTCACATGTTTTACAACAATTTCTTACCTTCCTGATCATCCACTGAAGAAGTAGTCAACAGTACTTGTTTGTGAGTTTATCTTAAAGGTTACCTTGTGTGAAAATCCCCAGGAACAATGAAAATAGGAACTTTCTTATTGTGAGTTGAAATTCTGTGACTTTTCTGTGCACCTGCACAATATACGTAGTTAGCCAGTGGAGATCTAGTGGCAATTGATATTCTATTATTCTATATGGTTGTAAGGTAGCAGAACTAAAAATAAGTACTGTTATGGGTGACATAATAATTTAGTTCTAGTATACTTTAGAACCACCGGTAAATTTTGGTTCTGAAACTAATTCTTGAGATTTTTGGCTCAAAATCTAAAAACTAATCTACCAGCATCTGACCACAATTGGAAAATTTTTGAAAATGGCTATCTCAATATTGAATCTTGAGGTACTTTTGGTCAAATCCCTGTAGTAAACTAAAAGAGAGGTAAGATGCATAACACATAATATTATGTAACTTTGACTTTATAACTTTTCTGTGCTATTTTAGCCTGACTTTTACAACTAGCCCAATCACCATTTACAACTAGCCAAAAGTCTTTTACAACTGGCCACAACTAGCCCCTTTTTAGTCCCTGCAACTTGTTCTTGGAGGAGGTCACTCTACCACTGGACAAAGTTGACTGGTCCAACCCTTCTGATAAGTGGTGTGGATTGGAGGAACTAGTGAGCGCTAGCTTTTGAAGATAGGGCACCTAGTTGTCTGGGGAACAAGTCACTATCTCTACTTGGTCTTGGAATTTTTCTGTTTTCAACATATAGCTACATACTTTTTCACTGAGATAGCAATAAATAATCATAACATAGTGGACTGAATGTGCTTACTATATGACAAGTCTATTTTATATAGCCACATATATAGTTCAAACAGAAAACTGGGCACACTACAATGCAAGCATTATGGTATGTGTACAATGAATACGAGTATGTGCCCCTCACGAATACTTATCACAACTCAATACCCCACATGTAAGACTTAATATACAGGAACAAAGTGTTATGTTATGACACAATGTAGAATCATAAACTTTGACAGATAGTTTTATGTACGAACTAGCAATTAATAAATACTCTTGATAATGATTGTACTAACAGGAATACAATGTGTGTAGGGGAAGTTATGTACTTTATTACATGAGAGGATCAAGTTACTAGGGAAGTTATGTACTTTATTACAATGAATACGAGTATGTGTCCCTCATGAATACTCATCACAACTCAATACCCCACATGTAAGACTTAATATACAGGAACAAAGTGTTATGTTATGACACAATGTAGAATCATAAACTTTGACAGATAGTTTTATGTACGAACAAGCAATTAATAAATACTCTTGATAATGATTGTACTAACAGGAATACAGTGTGTGTAGGGGAAGTTATGTACTTTATTACATGAGAGGATCAAGTTACTAGGGAAGTTATGTACTTTATTACAATGAATACGAGTATGTATCCATCATGAATACTTATCTCAACTCAATACCCCACATGTAAGACTTAATATACAGGAACAAAATGTTATGTTATGACACAATGTAGAATCATAAACTTTGACAGATAGTTTTATGTACGAACAAGTAATTAATACTCTTGATAATGATTGTACTAACAGGAATACAATGTGTGTGGGGGGAAGTTATGTACTTTATTACATGAGAGGATCAAGTTACTATAAATTGAGTTCCATAAAGTATCAACGGTTCTATGTGTCATTGTTGATGATCCCATAGTGATCCTACATATCTGGTTGTTTGGTCTACAAGTAGTAACATACTGTATTGGTCACTGATTGTGTTAACCAAACCAGTTTGAGTCCATGCACAGTTGAAACCAAATGACCAGAGGTTACCTCTTGTAAAAAGTGTCTAGTTAGGTCACTGTGTATAAAGTTACAAGTCTAAACCAGCCAGCTTCAGGGGAAGATCTTCCGAGGGGGAGCTAGGGGCATCTATATATAGTGGGGGCTAAGATATGTGGCAACTAGTAGCTATGTTTAGTACAGTGTGCAACATGCTTTACCTAGGGGTCTGCACAGAAAATTTAGATTACATTCAGCAATATTTATGACTGAACCTTATGAAATAAGTATATGTGTGTTGTGAGCCAAGTGAAAAAATTATTTTCCAGCTAGCAGCTGTCATATAAAGGTTCTCGCAGTGGTTACTATCTGTCATATAAAGGTTCTCGCAGTGGTTACTAGCTGTCATATAAAGGTTCTCGCAGTGGTTACTAGCTGTCATATAAACGGCACAACATAAATACTGCAGTATGGTTCAAACTGAGTTGAAATTCAAGGTGGGAGAATTGTATAAAAATTAAGAATCAATGATGCATTCAAAATGAGAAAAGTAGTATTACACACCAATGTATAGCAGCAAAGAGTTTGTTTTTGTGAGCAGTGATTGAAAGCTGCAATAACTAAATTTACAAGGTACACAATAACAATGTCTTCTTGCTCCTGTAGCTCTAAACAAAATTGTGTCTAGGAGTGCAACCACCAGAAACTGTAAGATATTTAGCCTAAACTGATGCTAATAACCTAAAAGCCATGTTGCAACTGTTTTCAAATAATTTTCACCAGTTATTTATGGTTTGGAATTTGTGAGTCAAAAAAATGGAATTCATGGTGATGGTGCATTGTCATTTATAATAAAGAACAACTAGAAGTAATGCTTTAGTTGCAAAAAGGAATCATTTTAACCCATTCAAGTTTTAGCTACCAGCATATATATTCCTTCAGATAATGTTTCTTCTGAGATTTCTTAATCGGTGTTTTAATGGTGATACGTTTGCCTTTAACAGAAGGCAGAGTCAGCAGAGGCAGAGTCTTCTCCACTATACATTTCATCAAAGGAAGTTATTCTCAAAATAGCTTTTCAAGAAGAATTGATGTCTTATGATTCACAGTATATATTAAAAGGTTTAACTTTTAAGCAACTATGGCAGAATGTTTGGCACAATGGTCACTGCTTGAAGGTTCTTAGTTTACTAATTTGTTAAGATGCCTTACTGTAGTTATACTGATAGTAAAGTGTCAGTAAATTTAAGTATATGGAACATAATTATTTTACTAAGTTTCAAACTCTCAGTAAAACATTAGTGAATGCGGGTTTACTGAAAAACTACTAAAATAACAAACAATTAACTGTTCCATATACTGGGGATATACCACTGTAGTAAACTAAGATACTTCAAGTAGTGGGTGAGATAACAGAGTACAGGTCAAGAAGAAGAGGTTTGATTTCAGCTTACACACCGGTATTTGTTACTTATAGAGTTTTGATGGCGGATACTCTATTAGAACAGTTGACAGTTTTATTAGAGTATTTTGATTTTTAGCAGCTTTTAACAGTTTTATTTCTGAAATATAAATTTAACCCAATCTTGTTGATTCCTAGAAGAGATTAGCTCTTCTCTTCTCGCTCTTTCCATCCTTTTATTGCCCATGCATGCTTTAGATGCAATTACACTTGTACTATAGCTTCTATACTATCTTTCTAGCTTACACATAGTTTGGAGGGGGTGGTTTAGTATCCCATGCACCCCCATAAATCCACCTTTGAGCTTGATAATCCTCAAATGTGTCATTTGTGCATAAAGTGACCTGACTAATCTAGCCACCTGTTTAATAAGGTCACTGTGTAATATGGTCAGGAATTTTGACACAGAAGAGACCAGAACAAAATAATTAGAACCATTACCACCATTGGCTACTCCTCTTAATTTTGTACCCTTAAATTACCCAATAGACACACACAAATTTTGTAACATTGATGTTTTAGAGATATATACTAACCATGAACTGATCTAGGAATTACAGTGAAAAAGGTTGACGCAACTCCAATCATGTGTTTTTTATTATTATTTTTTATTCTAGGTGGAAATAGACAAGCTACATACTCAATGTAGTACATATACATTTATTTATTTAAATATTTTGGCTTTATGGTGTGGAAACACCAAAGGTCTGTTGGTAGCAACCAACAGCCATAAAAATCGACAAGTAAGGCCACTCTTCTTACTCATTTGGCATTTTTGATGTTATTAAATTCAATTTCAGATAGTGGAGGTCAGCAATAAACTGCAACAGTGTGTTAAACCTCGCTACCGCTTATATGACTGTTCTATTAGAGTAATTTATACCAGTGCGCAATCAAGATACTCTAATAGCACAGTCACCCTATTAGAGCATTCAGTTTGTATACAGTTCAAATTACTTACATAATTTAAATAGTTTGTTCATTGTATTTTATTAGTGCAATAATGTTAGTTTTCATTCATTTGATGCTGTTTCTGCTGTTGAAGAAAAAAACACAGGAAAAGAAGTGATATCCATAGCTACCAGCAAAATACACTGTAGATAAACTGACTGCATGGATGCTGCCTGCATGGAGAGTTACAGAGCTACAAACAAGTCACCCAGTAGAGAGTTGAGCTACAAACATATGAATTTAGCTACAAACAGTCAACCTGTAAAGAGTCCAACTACATATATATAACCAGTAGAGAGTTTAGCTATAAACAAGTCACCTTATAGAGAGCTCAGTCACCCTGTAGAGAGATCAACTAGAAACAAGTCGTCTGTACAGAGTTCAGCTACAAACAAATTATCCTGTGGAGAGTTCAGCTACAAAAAATTAAATCACACAGTAGAGAGTTCAGCTACAAACAAATTACCCTGTGGATAATTCAGCTACAAACAAATCACACAGTAAAGAGTTCGGCTACAAACAAGTCACCTTGTAGAGAGTTCAACTACAAACAAGTCACCCTGTAGAGAGTTCAGCTACAAACAAGTTGCCCAGTAGAGTTCAGTTACAAACAAGTCATCCAGTAGAAAGTTCATCTACAAAAATGTCACTCTGTAGAGAGTTCAACTACAAACAAATCACCCTATGGAGAGTTCAGCTACAAACAAACCATCCTGTAGAGAGGTCAGCTAGCAACAAGTCACCTGTAGAGTTCAGCTACAAACAAATCATCCAGTAGAGAGGAGTTCAGCTACAAACCAATCATCCTGTGGAAATTTCAGCTACAAACAAGTCATCCAGATAGAGAGTTCAGGTGCAAAAATCACACTGTAGAGAGTTCAGCTACAAACAAATCACCCTGTGGAGAGTCAGCAGCTTGCTTCAGCTACAAATTAGCCATGCTGTAGAGCGTTCAGCACATCTTTAGAGATAAGTTATCTGTAGAGGGTTCAGCTACCAACAAAACACCATGTGGAGAGTTCAGCTGCAAACAAGTCATACAGTATAGAGAGTAAAATGTCACACTGTAGAGAGTTCAGCTACAAAACAAGTCACCCAGTAGAGATTTCAGCTACAAAAAAAAACCCTCTAGAGAGTTCAGCTACAAACAAGTTACCTGTAGAGAGTTCAGCTACAAACAAGTCACCCTGTAGAGAGTTCAGCTATTCCAGCTAGTCACCCGGTTCAGCTACAAACAAGTCACCCCATAGAGAATTCAGCTACAAACAAGTCACCTGTAGAGGGTTCAGCTACACATATCTCACCCACAGGGTGATTTGCATGTAGCTGAATTCTACTGGGTGACTTGTTCATAGCTGAACTCTCTACTGGGTGACGTGTTTGTAGCTGAACTCTCTACTGTAGAGATTTTAGCTACAAACAAATCACCGAGTAGAGAGTTTGGCAATATGATCAAATACATAACTACATATATAAATAAAAAAATACTACATAAATCTACCATACTGGCCCATCTACGGAGATGCATCGCTAGGACAATGCAAGATGGACCGACTTCCACATATGCACAAGCAAGCCATCTAAAAACATGTCACCTGTGGAGTTCAGCTACACCCTATAGAGAGTTTAGCCACACTCTAGAGAGTCATCTACAAACAAGTCACACAGTAGAGAGTTCACCTACAAACAAGCCAACCTGTAGAGAGTTCAGCTGCAAACTAATCACTGCGTAGAGATTTCAGCTACAACTGAACCAATGGATAGTTTAGCTACAAACAAATCGCCCTGTAGAAAGTTCAGCTATAAGCTAGTCAGTGGTAGCTTTAAACAAGTTACCTAGTCGAGCGTTCAGCTCAGTTAGCACCTGGTAGTAGATTAAAGTAACTATAGTAATATAACTAGTTACATAGTAATTTGTTACAAGGATTAATTGTCCAAAATTGTAACAAGTTGGATAGTTACATATACTGTTAGCCTGTTGAGAATAGTTCATTTACATACCAATTATAACAAATACATGTTTAAATCCTCAACTGATTTACATCACGTTTCTCTTTCCTGTAGTAAAGAAAAAGACAGGTAAAAAGAAGCCCCAAAGCTGGCCTATGGCCTGCTTTGAAGTATACAGATACAAAAAGAAGTGATATCTAATCTAAAACAGCCAAGCTGTAAATACAAGGTGCGGCCCCAAAAAACCAAAGATGTGAAATCAAAGTTGGCGGCCAAGAAATGGCTGTGATGGTAGGTAAGAGGGGCAAAAAATTTAATAACAACAATTCAGGTGAGTTGGTGAATTTGTTGCTGAGTCCTAGGAAGAGGCAGTCATTTCTTGGCTGTCAACTTGGATTTCACATCTTTTTTCACCATGGCCATGGTTTATTGCACAAGGTGTTTGAATACTCTCAAGGAAATCTTTGCACATCACTCTCAAAATTATTGTATAGTTTAACACTGTGGTGGCCATATCTTTTAAAGGACACTGAATTGCATACTTCAAAAAGTGCAATGAAGAACCACCAACCTTAGTATCTAATTACTATTTAGAATATAGAACAGAATGTATTATACTGATGTTAATGTATGTTTATGAAATCGCCAACATCTTATTTTTCATTAAATCTATCAAACATCCGATACATTTGACATCTGTTATTTGTACTACCAGCACTGCAAGATCTGCTGACACAAAGCTATACCCTAAGACAGTGCACATCTACCTATTATAAGCTCATATTTTTATGGCTTACCCAGATTGTGGAACTCCCTACTAATAAATGACCTGTCTCAATCATTAGCAGTAGTTCAAGTAAAGTTGAATGAATTCTATGGAATCATTTTTGACAATATCCATTGTAGATTCCATTACTTGTGTCCTTGTACTCACAGCTCCAAGACTTCTGCATCAAGCAATTATAATTATTTGTAACTTGTAGGTAAGCGTACATCCCCTGTAGTCACCAAGGTTTACTGTGTAATTTCATCAGGTCCAGCAGCCTTGTGAGCCTCTAGTAGTTCAGCAACACCACTGTAATGTCTACCTGAATAGGATCAATATCTGGTATCAGTGGCTGATGGGGGCGTAGCTATCCATTGTGGAACATTGCCTTGAAATAAAGTAATTGATAAGGATTTTGGGCTTTTGGCCTTATCTAAATTGTCATTGTATATACAACTCCATCCACTTTCAGAGATACTACACCACATTGATCCTTATAATTTCTTTGGCTCTTTGATACCACCATTTCTTTGTAACAAAACCTTTCTTGTCACTGGGTAGCACTCAGTTGCCTTAGTAATTTGTGCTGTGAAGTGCTCTTTAGCACTAGAGCTGTGTATGTGTGTTTTGATATGAGTGAGAACATGAACAAGGTGATCTTGAAGCTTTAGAGATATCACACACATGGGAGAAATTCCACATGTTCATGATCACTTTGTATATTTGATACTACGTGGCTTATTATAGTGGGATTCAGTGTGTCATAAAGTTATGGCTGTAGCTTGGAGTAGCCTACCCTTTAACCTTTAAATGCAACCATTTACACTACCTCCAACACTCAACAGTATAGTAACTACAACACTACACGATCTTCCACTGTTAGGACATCTCTGAAGAGTGTAATCCAATGCTGCATCATTTAACTCCCTAGAGCTATATATAAAATCCCATAGTTATATGTGAAGACTTATCTACTACCTGACCGGAGTAAGTCAACTAAGAAGAAGACTTCAGTTAAGAAAGGAGTTGACCCCATCTTCAGAAACTATTAAGGTAGTAACAATCATTAACGTGGTACACTGTGAATGCCTGTTCAGTGCGATTTTTAGTGCCATGAGGCGAGCACGTGATGTCTTGAATGTATTTGAGTACAAGCCAATCTAGTGATGAGTTGAGAGAAGAGCCAAGAATAATAATAAAGTTTGTATTCGGAATAACTGCTTGCCAACAAAAGGAGCTCAGGAGTGGATACCGGAGAAGGGAAATGTGCTAGAAGATTAAAGTTGGGAATCAGTATGCTATCTGGAAGTGAAGATTAGCTATATAGTTCCATCAATAATACAGTAAGATAATAGTTCATAAGCTACATAAACAGCAGTGTAGGTTTCAGCTAGATAGATGCACACACAACTAATTTTAATGTTACTACCTACGGGAAGATTTTGTGTATGCATAATTTTTGGCTAGGCAGTAGAGGAATACCCTAGGATTTTCTCACTTCCAAATTCGAACCCCCTTCCAAAATTTCCTGGCTATGCCCTTGAATATTTACAATTCAACAGTACTTTACAGAAAATGATGTACAAATTTTCCATCAAATTTTAATCTCTCCCATGCGAAGTCCTCACAATTCACTTCACAAACCGCAATAATTCTTGCTATGATTAACAGTCCAAGGGCTTCACAGCACTACAGTATGCATTGCCATGTTAGTGGAGGGTTCAGGTGACTATAACATTGTCTAATTAAAGTAGCATAAGTTAGTTACTAAATAAGGTAACATACGGGTTAGTGTGGTTCTTGTCAATCTTATTGGGTGGAGTTAGTCCTTGGACCTTGTAGATTGACACCTTGAGGGTATTATCTGTGTCAGAATATGACACACCCATCTGGATCTGCCCGGTAACCTCATCACGAGTATACATCACTGATCCACTGTAAATACTTTGTATGTCTGACATGCTTGACTGGATAGGTAGCCAGTGATAACACATGTATCAGTAGTACAAGGGATTCCTCAATCCGCCAAAATTCTGCTTCTAAAAAGTAGATTTGAAATAATTATCTTATGTGATGAAAAGCATATGTCAGAGTCTTAGCAAGAGTTAATAATAGAGTATCTAATGCCAAATCTTGCATCATATCTAAACATGTACACAAGTACCAATATTGGAGTTTTAAAAATTGCCAAAACCCAAGCCTACCTGCCAGCCTGACCACAGTCAAATGACTACAGAAACTAAATGACACATCAAGCAATCACCATTTTGCAACACAATAACAAAGAGTGACATGTGCCTTTTGGGTTTTAAGTAAATGGCTTCTCTGTGTGTCTTGCCTTCACCTCTCATTCCCAATTCACTAGTTGTACCCTTCTTCATGCAAGAAAACCATGTTGTTTATCTTGCTGCATTGACACCTTCTTTGTAAGTGCATAATTAATTATCATAGAAATAATAATTTGAAGCATTACATCACTGTAAGAGCGAGTAGTTAGCTACCTAGCTAGCTGTAAGAGGGAATTCATAGCTCACTGTAAGAGCGAGTAGTTAGCTACCTAGCTAGCTGTAAGAGGGAATTGATAGCTCTCTGTAAGAGGGAGTAGCTAGCTACCTAGCTAGCTGTAAGAGGGAATTGATAGCTCACTGTAAGAGGGAGTAGCTAGCTACCTAGCTAGCTGTAAGAGGGAATTGATAGCTCACTGTAAGAGGGAGTAGCTAGCTACCTAGCTAGCTGTAAGAGGGAATTCATAGCTCACTGTAAGAGGGAGTAGCTAGCTACCTAGCTAGCTGTAAGAGGGAATTGATAGCTCTCTGTAAGAGGGAGTAGCTAGCTACCTAGCTAGCTGTAAGAGGGAATTCATAGCTCACTGTAAGAGCGAGTAGCTAGCTACCTATAAGAGGGAATTGATAGCTCTCTGTAAGAGGGAGTAGCTAGCTAGCTGTACTTATAATGATCGATCACACCCCCTAATGATCTAGCTGACCGACATCAGTTTTGCTGCAGAAGACAAGACACCACTTCTTCTTGACTGATCATGTGGAATATATCGAGGCTCTGTCAAGGTCAGTAGCAGGACTGAGACACACTAATAAAGCAGTCACCCTAATATTGTGATAATTATTCTAATAGAACAGTCACTTGTGTATATCATAGCTGCACTATAACAAATAAAATAATTATTAATGTAATAATGAAGTAGGGATCCAAGCAGTAAAAGTAGTGAAACAAGATATTAATGATGCTATTACAAACATAGCTGTGTGAGAAAATCCGTCCTTTGGAATTGAACAAAATTAACAGCAGAATTTTTCCCATAGCTATGTAGTAATACCATTAAACCTATCTTGTTTCACAACGTTTTATTGCTTGCACCCCTACTTTGTTTTTGATAACACATTTTTGATAATTTTCAATACACTAATAATAAAATTAATATGTGTGTGTGTATGCATAAAGTAGACATTAGTGTTACAGTCTGGTATTAGAGATATCTGGCTACTACTGTGCTCCTCACACTACCATCACCCTATTGTAATCATGTTATAATTATATTGTCATGACTACATCTATACCACATCCTTACATCTGAGCTTTTCAATGAAATAATACTGACATGATTCTTCATTGTATTTTGCTTAGTTACAAATGAAACTTTCTTTTCAGATTTTTGAGGAAACATAAGATTAATAGTTTCTTCTCCATCATCATTGCTACTGGGATATACCAGGATTGGTTTAGGCTGTTTAGAAGTGTTCCTCTTTTGATCTTCATCACTCGTTTCCCCATCATCCTCAGAACTAGTCCTTGTTACATCACAACTACTACCACTAGTCTGTAGCGTATCCTCACTGTCTGCAGTAATCTCAGTAACACCCTAGAACAATATGTTACAATTTTACTCTACACATGGTGTAATTTCCCACTACACACTTGTACATTGTATGACTGGAAACTTACAGTCATTGTGATACTAGCAAAATTGCTCATTTCTTGAATGCTCTGTTGTTCTTTAAAATTTTTCTGCTTTTGATGTTGTTCTGCTACTATATTTTGTGTGCCTTGTTTATCACTACTTGAGTAAGTTACAAACATTCTGGTAGGGTTGCTCTGTTTATGAAGGTGTTGCTGCTGCTTCTGCTGGAGTTTTTCTTCTTCATCTATAGCTACTACTACTTCTTGTACTTCCTCTACATCTTCTTCATCACCATTGTCTACTTCACTTTCCTCACCTGTTGCTTGTTGAAACAGTTCCTGATTATGGTAGTCCTGTTCTGTTTCTTCTTTTGGTTGTAAGTGATGAGGCAAGTTTGATTGTTTGTAATGAACATCTTGTTCTATTTCACTACCAATCATATCAAAGGGTACAACCAATACCTTAGAAGGGTAAAGGTAGTCAGTCAACAGGTACTCACTGATGTACAGCTTCCTACACAACCATGTGGTGGGGAGATAAAAGTAAAACATTTATACTGGTATATACGTAGAATGGAGCATAATATGCAGCAATATACTGTAGAACAGTGAGTGGGATATGAGACCAGAAGAAGGTGTACTTGGATGGGGAATATTGAACATAATGACTTCTACTCCAAAAGTTTCAAATGGTTTAGCACGATGTGGTTTATTGCAGGTTAAAGACAGCTCTAAATACCAGAATCACCTTGCTCATGCTTATAAAGGTCTTGAGACAGAATCCAGCACTCAGCCTTACCTCATTCTGTATTTGTCTCTTGACCACTCTTTTGCATTCATGCCGTATTTTGCATACAGGACTCTGGTCAGTACAACCAATCAACCAAGCCAGTCTAGGTTAATAACCCATGCTGCACTGGCTGACAAGTCAACCCAACCAGTAAGACTAGAAGCACTAGATTCACGTTATAGACATACATTGAAGAATTTTGATGATGGGAAAGTTGCTTGTGGTTAGCAGCAGTTGCTATCATAAATGGAGGAATGTCACAGAAATATGCTTAGTAAGTATATACCACCAGAGGAGGTAAGACATGACGTCACAATAAATTGTGTGATGTGTGCATACTGTACATTTTTAGCATAGGGTATAGTTCTAGTAAACCGTGGAGTTTAGTATCGGGTTTATTGTCAGAAATGGTAATTTACTAGTGTAGAAATCGTTTAATGTGTTGAGCTTCATTGAGCTCCAGCGATGTTACGATGAACATTGCAATAGAGTATTATTTAGAATAAATCTGATCTTATGATACCTGTGTCATTGTTCACTGTGTCATTGTCACTGTATTCTTAGTCACTAGTAGTAAATGAAATTGACTTAAGCGTCTAAAATGATGTAAGTAGCTGGTACGGTTAGTTTTTCATCATGTAATTATTATTGGAATTCAATTACATTGTGAAAAATCATTCACGTGATGACATAATGTCCCCCCCCCTGATATACCACAATGAAACATTTTAGCCATTAAGAAGACAGGCTGGGCTCATCCAAGTCCAGGACAAGAATAATGGAAGTGCAACATGGGTGAACATTTCTATGGATAACTGATTTTAGGAGTACTCCATGAGTTTCTAATTGTTTCATGTGTTTTGTATCTCAAGTTTACACTTCTATATAACAGTTTAAGCACTGCCTAGGCTCATGCTTTATGTCAAATATAGCATTCAAAGGGTGGTCTTGAGATGAAATATAACACTCAACTTCACCTCGTGCTATATTTGTCTCTCGCCCACTCTTTTATGTGCTACATTTAACTGTTATAGAGAACTGAGGTGTTCAAAAGATGCATGAAACAATTAGAAACTCATGGAGTATCTCTAATCTTGGTAGAATAGGCATTGCGTCTGTTACGCCTGCATTAATCTTTTTCTGGACTTGGATGAGTCTTCTTAATGACTATACAAGTTTTCAATTGTGTTACTTAATAAGCATGTTTCCATGATATTCCTAGGGCTTGTCCATTTATGTAAACAAAACGTAGTAAGAATGTTCACTGCTGCTTACTACAAGCAGTCATCATTGAAATCTTCAAGTTTGTCTATAAATTGAATCCAGTACATGGTTCTAGTCTTACTGGTTGTGATCAGCCAGCGCAGCACGGGCTATTAGCATATACTGGGTTGATTGATTGGTTGTACTGGGTGATTATTCACTGGAAGCAGGCTAGCTATTAGCCAGCATTGGCATACATTAGTACGTCATGTGCAGTTCTATAACTACTTGATATAGAACTGTGGTTTATCAAGTGTTCTATAACTGCCCATTAAAGCACTTGCGTGGGTGAAGATCAAACAAATAAGAGTGCTATTATTTCCATACAGCACTGAAAGGAAATACAGAACATGCAACTGAAACACATGCAGCACATGCAGCAGAAAGTTAATCATGTGCGTAACATTTTGAATTACCAAAACAATGCTATCTGTTTGTACATGTTTTATGACCAAACTTGTACTATTTAGACACTTACCAATTGTCTGATGGTTGAAAACTGACATGGTTTGAGTCTAAAAAATTTCAATTCTCTGAACAAAGATGACCAGAAAGCAATTAAAGCACTGCCACATTTGTGTAATATGGGAAAAATTACATTTTGGTGTGGTCTCGAGCTGAATACAGCACTTGGTTTTGCCTTGTGTTGTATTAGTCTCTTGCCCACGCCCTTGTGCTATTTTTTTCCATATTGCACTCTCAGCAGTGTTTTATCTAGTATATATAGAACCGTTGCATTCTGTATGGCCATTACAGAACATTCTTTGCTTTGATCCGTGCACAGGTTCTTTATATATAATATATATCATCTCAAGGCCATTCTCTGAGGGCTACATTTCTGTTCAGCATTAGAAAGATAATGTTTTAACAGGTATTATGGAGTCATCTTCAACCTGAGGTAAACAACATGCACAAAACTCACAGAGCAGTTGTGAGATTCATCAACTTTATTAGACTCACTATAGTAGAGTGGCATAGTACTAGACCTGAGCCTATTATGCTTTTTAAATTGCCTATTAAGCTTCTGAGCAATGCTCAAAATTTCCCCTATTATGCTCCAATTATACCCAGTTGTGTCTCATTATCCTCCAAATTTGCTCATATAAAATTGTGTCTTGACCACTCTATTAGAGTATCTAATGCATCTGTGAACGTTCTATTAGCATATTCAACATGCGGTGACTGTTCTATTAGAGTATATCGATCTTTAACTAAACTTTTCTTCACAACGTAGCTGTAAATCTGATTTTTACCATGTTTGTACACTATCCCATTCTGCATCATGTAAAATAGGCCAAATTTCAGCTTCTCTGATAACCAATGCACAAAAATTGTGCCTATTATGCTGGCATTATGCTCAATGCTTTTGGCAACCTATTATGCTCAAAATTATGCAGGCATGGTTCCCGGATCCCTAGTCAATAGGTGATTTCATTCCAAAGCGATATTAGCCATGAAATTCTATAAAGTTTACTATCCAATGGTAATTTACATCCCAAGGGCAAATAAATTCAGCAAATTTTACGAGCAATAAAAGTAATCATAACTTTGCAGTGGAGCATTCAAACAAAAATCCTTTTGTTTCTTAGAACAACACCTTTACTTTTAAAAGTGTAAAATAATGCCTCAGGGAGCTAGATAGACAAAAATGATGAATTTTCAATTAACTGTAAAGGTTGCCAAAGGCAAAATTTACAGTGACACTACATCAAAAAAATAAATGTCAACAGGAGCACTGTTTATGTGGAAAGTTTCAAAATTGTATCACAAAATGTATTTTTTTGCACTATTCCACTCTACTACTATTGCACCATTACAGGAATACCTTCTCTAGTCATTTGGTGTCTCATTACCCACTCACTGTTGTATGTTGCCTGGTTGGTTTATGTGTTGTTACTACTTTAAAATGAAACTAACAATGCCATTTATTTATACTCCAACTCCCCCCCCAAGACTTATTTTCCTTAAAATTTCCCATGACCTGAGCAAAGAAGTACAGTGCCACTCAAATGCATCATCATCTCACGAGAGTGCACGCAATTTTAAAAATCATTAATTAAGGGCATGGCAGCTTTTTTGCTTGTGAGTATTTCATTTGGGATGAATGCTCGCAGGCGAAATGGGTGCCACGCCCTTTAATTGGCCAGTGTTTTAATCGCTCACACTCTCGCGAGATGACATTACATTTGAGTGGTACCATAATCCCATTATGCATTGTACCTACTGCAGTACACCAGATGACATTACATTTGAGTGGTACCATAATCCCATTATGCAATGTAACACTTTCACACCTCAGATCAAAGGAATTCTTTATGCTACAAATGTGATGTGGCAACATCTAGATGTCGCACTGCAAAGTGTGCTGACAACTCATTACTGCATTCCACAAACTGTACAGCTTTAATGCTTCTTACTATTGAATACTGTAGTAAAATGTATATGAAACCTATATGACCAACATCCACTTTACATTGTGGGCTTCAGTGATCTCCTGTGGCCTACAATTGAGCCTCCTGTGGCTCTCAATTGAGACCAACTGAATCCCACAATCAAAACTGTCTCGTGGTGATAAGGTTTCTTATACATTTTGAAAACCTTACATAGTAAGTACTAGTGTTATAGTCAGAGCTAATATGTGACCGGATTTCACATAACAAGGCTTCCACACACACAAAATCAAACTTACGTTTTTACCAGAAATGGATTGCTGGCCTAATACACTATCACATTCCACACTGTACTTCCTTCGGGACTGGCAAGTCTGGTTTCTGTGGCAGCTTTCTTCCGACCCTGTCAAAGCCACGAGTGGGAGATTGGCACCATTGAATGGCCATGGCTTTGTGATGATGGTGTGTAGTGAGCTGGGACTTCACAGAGAGCTCACCAATAGTGTTCTCGGTCAATTTGGAGTGATTTGAGGGCCATGGAGAGCCCAAACTTGGCCTCTGGATTCCAATCGTCTTCTTACTCCATTTTATACCCGTATATTAAGACCACCATCCACCCCCACCCTATTACCATCACCTGTGATATTATTACCCACTCGAGAAAAGCTGCCCAAAACAGGGCTAATTTTGGATATCAGAAATGTATACACCCACTCAGTGATAGCTAGTAAATAGATGCATACTTGGTGCAAATTTTGTTTGCACAGCTGTAGGCACTGGGAAGTTATTACACAATGATTACTTAAAATCGCCATATCTCCTAACGAAGTTTTGTGCGTCGAAGCCGGGTTTTGTCAAATTCAGTCACACATGAATACATTATAGCCCATACAAAGTGTAACTTACCAATTGACGCTTGAAAACAGGCCCACACTTTATTACCAACCCATGGAACACAAGGAGTAGCAAGAGGCAGCCAAACAAGCTAACTGTAGTATTGTTAGATCACGTGATCTCACGTGATGCCTCTCTTAATATTAAATGTGACCGGATTTCACATAACAAGGCTTCCACACACACAAAATCAAACTTACGTTTTTACCAGAAATGGATTGCTGGCCTAATACACTATCACATTCCACACTGTACTTCCTTCGGGACTGGCAAGTCTGGTTTCTGTGGCAGCTTTCTTCCGACCCTGTCAAAGCCACGAGTGGGAGATTGGCGCCATTGAATGGCCATGGCTTTGTGATGATGGTGTGTAGTGAGCTGGGACTTCACAGAGAGCTCACCAATAGTGTTCTCGGTCAATTTGGAGTGATTTGAGGGCCATGGAGAGCCCAAACTTGGCCTCTGGATTCCAATCGTCTTCTTACTCCATTTTATACCCGTATATTAAGACCACCATCCACCCCCACCCTCCCACCCTATTACTATCACCTGTGATATTATTACCCACTCGAGAAAAGCTGCCCAAAACAGGGCTAATTTTGGATATCAGAAATGTATACACCCACTCAGTGATAGCTAGTAAATAGATGCATACTTGGTGCAAATTTTGTTTGCACAGCTGTAGGCACTGGGAAGTTATTACACAATGATTACTTAAAATCGCCATATCTCCTAACGAAGTTTTGTGCGTCGAAGCCGGGTTTTGTCAAATTCAGTCACATATGAAGCTTTGATATAGTAACAATAATGATATATTCAACCACCACAGAGGATCCTGGACAAATGCATGCCAGACCACATTAAAGGCACCCTCAACCACATCAAAGGCATTTAAATTAAAACTGAATTTAGCAGCTTAAAACTACTGTAAAAGTAACTTGAAAGGATTAGAACTATTTTAAAAAGCTACTTTGAAGTGTAACATATTAGTTGCAACACTGTAAGTCGTGCATTACCTGATATGTACGCTCTCGCCCTCGGGCGTGCAGCGCCCCCGGGCATCGTGCATACATATCAGCAAGAGTTAATAATAGAGAGGAGAGTATCGAACTGCCGCATTGTCCATCAAAAATGATCCCGTGAAGTCCCTCCGTGTTTGTCAGTAAATTCTCGTGTATTGTCGTAAACTGTCAAGGTGACGATGAGAGGAATTCAACACGTTTGTTGTGTCGGCCGCATCACAGTGGAATGGACACCCCAAGACGCTTTGCTTCAAGGACAGTTCCTTCTGACGTTTGCATCGATCGAGATGGCTGTGGCGCCTCAGTCAGCAGAGATGCGAGTGACGTCGAGCAGAGTGATGAATCGTGTGAGCAGTGGGAGACAAGGTTCGAGAGTGTCGCCAGGGTGCAAAATGAAGAGAGGAACGAAGCATCGGTTGTTGTTTCTTCGTCGGTCTCCGTTGAAGTTCAAGAGGCTTTTTTACAGAACATCTGATAACCTGAGTGGGATCTTTCCAGATTTGTCGCTGTCAATGGCGCATGGTACGGTAGATAGCAGTCCAAGACGCGTTCCATATTTGTTGATTACGCAAAGAACTTTGCATTATCATCCTCCTTATGGTATGGTGTCTCGCATACAAGTAACCGTGCAGTATAAGACATACACTGTTTGTGTGATGATGAGAATTAATATGGAGAAAGGAAGTGTTTGAAAGTATTGAAGACCTAGCTGACATTTGCAAGATGATAGGAAACGGTAAAAATTTCAAGTTTTGCCCTGGAATTGAAGTGAATCACTACATGAGCGAATACCACCATTTTATTCGGTATCATATCAAGAGTGTTCGAAAGACTGAATTTCCTTTCCTTCGGGTTGATTCCAAGACGTGCCAGTTGTTCTTTGAGGTAGCACATAATGCAACTGCAGCAGAGAAAGAGGCCAGTGAATTGAAATGTTATCCCTGCAAACGCCTAGTTAACAATTTAGAACACCAGAAAAGGCAAACTGCTAAAGAAACTCCAACAAGGAAGACAAAACGTCAGCGACCATCATCCAGAGCTAAATTGTCTTATATGAGTCCTGCCAGCCAGGCTAAGCGCAATAGGTTGGCTCAATATGAGAGAACAAACAGCAAAAGGAAACTGGCAGCATATGAAGATTGTGAAGTTGCATTAAATGATGACCAAAATGACGAGATGTGTGATGTTGTGAGGAGCATAGGTGAGGATGAACTGGAAAAATTGTACTTGGAGGGGGAAAAGCATGGTGTTGGCAAGATAATGAAGGACATTTGGCTTTCAGACACTCAGCAAAGGAAAGGAGAATTTTTTGATGATCAGGCTAAGACTAGTAAGTTATTAATTTGTTAGCTTGGCAGTTATGTATTGTTTCATTGTAGCTTTTGGTGGACGTGGTAATCGTTGGAGCTCAATCACAATAAGAATGGGTATGTTCAATGCCTTCATGGTTTTAATGATGTTTAAATATTTTTTATCTTGCAGCTTTAGCAATCTATACTCGTAGCCCTGCTGCTTATGAAGCTTTGAAAGATTTTAAAATTCTCAAACTTCCTTCAAAGGCCACTCTGCAATCTTAAAAAGGAGCATTTATCCATGAGCCAGGCGTCAGTGCTGCGTGTATAGCAGATCAAGTGTCTCGCTATCTAGCATTTAAGGAAACATCTAAACAGCTTGGGCACCAAGAGCCTCAAGGAGATGGAGCTTTAATATTTGACGAAGTCAAAGTTGCCTGCCAGCTCATGTGGAATTCACGGAGTCATCAGTTAATGGGCTTGGCCATGACATCCAAGAATCTTGCATCACTACACGATGTGTATTCCATATTACAACCCTCCGAGTCCAGCAAGCAAACGTCTTATATCCTACAGTTCCTGTGGAGGGATCTTACCAGCGAGTTTGATATTGTCGGCCCCTACTTCACTTCCTCATCAAGTGTAGAAGCAAAGTTTGTGTTGGCGTCTGTCCTTGAAACAATTAAATTGTTCCAGTCACATGGTCTCAAGACTAGTTTGCTGGTGTGTGATGGTGGCTCTTCCAACATAGCGACTATTAAAGCCAGCCATGGTCATCATTGTGCCTATTCATTAAACAGTGATCAAGCAGATGACAAGTACCGAGTAGACCCATGGATGCTCAACCCTTTCAACCCACCCCACAAAATTTTCTGGCTCATTTGTCCATCCCACCAGGTATATATAATAATGCTGTATGCACTTTCAACAGTTACATTGTACTGTCGTTACAGCTGAAGAACATGATCAATGCTTTGTTCTCTTCAAAACCAACTGGGTCAAAGCTTTTTCAGTGTCCTGGTAATAGTGTATTTGGATGGCAGACCATTAACCAACTGTATGAAAGAGAGCTGGCCAGAGTGAGCAGTAATCAGACAAGAATGGTGCCACGGCTTCGAGAGGCCCACTGCCTCCGAGATGCTTGGACTAAGTTAAATGTCCACCCTGCTAAAATCATGCAAGTAAGGAATTTTACCATATATAATCTCAGTATTGTTAGCAGTATAATTGCTTTTATTAAATTATTGCATTTGTTATTACTACAGCGAGAACTAGTTCACTTTGTCAACCAGGACCCTCCACCCCACAATGTCGAGACAACCTGTGAAACTCTAGCATACTTGGAAGCCTGCAATCTATTGTTTGAACAGGGATTTTTGAGCCATGATCGTATAAGGAGTACTGATTCTGAGGTTATCAAGAATATCAACAAAGGATTTGAATATTTTTCTAAGTGGCTAGATTCTATTTTAGACAAACGTATGTACAACAGTAAATTGGGTGTGTATTAGAAGTAGCAATTTATACTTATCTACCATGTTGTGATAACTAAGTATTTAATGTGTGTGTGTGTTCCATTTGCAGATCCAGCATATTCCCAGACTTCTAGTACACAAAAATCCTTTTTGTCATGGCAAAGTAAGCTTTCAATTGTTAGAATGTAGCTGCTTTACAATTTATTTTATAGCTTGGGACCTCTTGCGGATAGATGTCTATGGCTTCAGAGGATTTACTGAATGGTTTTTAAAGACCTACCCAACTTACTTTATAGCCCCCCTGCGACTTTCAGGATCATCTGTGGAGAGCCTGTTTAGTCAGTATAAGCATAGCTCTGGGGGAAAGCTAGATGCAGTGAATTATGTTACATCCCGGGCAGCTCATCTGGTTAAGCAGTCAGTCACTACCCATCACAGTGGAAAGCAGTATCGAGATGAATCATTGAACATCATTGAAATCCCATTACAAAAAAAAACATACAACAAACATGTAAATTCAAGCAATGACAAATAATTTTTATGTACACTAAACTACAATATCAACTGTTAACTTTGTCCTAATTTAGTTTCCATTTTAGCATGATGTGCTAGAAGTACTGGACGCAAGTTGACATCTACTGTAGAGGCTAAACCTTTCTTGGTAGCCATCTGTTGCTTCGCTGATGATATAATTTCTTGTATCACTGTATTAGATATTTTGCGGACAAATGTCTGGTAAACATTATTCACAGCATCTTCACTGAATGTATCCATGTTGGGCAACAACCCAGCTATAATCTGCTTGAAATGAATCGGTAGATCAGCATTCTTCTTCACTTCTTCATGGGCAACCTTTAAAACAACAGTGCAAGTCAGAGTACATATGATGGTAACCATCGTACCTTGACTATATCCTGTTCCAATGAGTTTGTGCTCATGACTGCTCTGATTGCATCATTAATAGTCTCTATGAATGTCACAAAACTTGAATCTGGAAAGTACATAAAGCCTCTGTCACGGTACTTCAGGTAAAGGGGTAAACTAATTTTATCTTTCATGGTCATGGTCATTGCTTTAAGAATGGTTATTTCCTGTGAAAGTTGATCTCTTTGTGGATCGGGGCACTGCTTGATTTGTTTGTAATGTGATTTCAGCATTTCACAAATTGCAGCACCACCAAATCGAAAATATACATCATCGGAGTCATTTGATGTGGGATGTGAAGGCTTGTCCACAGAAGCAAACAATGTCTCTTGAAAACTTTCAACCCGTCCTAATAATAGTTCGTACACAGTTGATGATAGTGTCATCATCACTTTGCTGCTATCAGAAAATGGTACAGAGCTAGAATCACAAAAATCAAGCCAACGCATTCTGATTTCTGCTACTGACTGTTGGGCACATTCATCCAAGTTAATGGCTGTCAACGAATATGTTCTGTCCAGGAGAAATGCAGCACAGTGTTGGTGCCACTGTAACTGAAACTGTAAAAAGGGGTCCACTTCCTGCTTGCACTGTATGTACAATTCTCCAAAACGAGCACGGTGATGCAGTAAAATATCATTCAAGAGTATTTCATCATCACACAAAGTATTAGCAAAACTTTGTAAGTGATCTGCCAAGCACTGTTCGCTTAGCTTTGTCCGAACAATTTCACTCAGCACTAATGTATCCACTTTATTTATATGATCTACTAAAGCTTGCCTTTCCTTCTTGTTGAAAGTCTTACGAGTCCGCTTTTTTGCTGGTTTATCAGGGTGTTCATTGTGTTCAGGCTGACGCTCAGGTGCTTGTGATGAGGAAACATTCGTTTTCGAGCTTGAACAATTTGCTGACGACGATACATCAGCTGTTTTCCCACTTCTGCGTGTCCGTTTCTTTGTCGGTTCACAATCTTCAGGTGATGTCGACGAGGGAGTTTGCTGTTTCCGAGGCTGTTTCGCATTTGTACTACTGCGAGTAGCTTTTGTTTGCCCTGTGAGTGGCAATTTTCCCACAGATTTGCCTGGCTCCACTTTCTTATTTTTCTACCCGCTGTAGTAGCGTGTTCAGATTTCCTTGCACCTCGCGTCGTGCCTTCTTTAGATGCCATGCTTCAAGTATTGATCACGTGGATTATAATTAGTCATGCGGATGGCGCGTGCTAGACCCACATAGAGTTGACACATTCCACAAGAAGCCAGAGGACTTCACGGGATCATTTTTGATGGACAATGCGGCAGTTCGATACTCTCCTCTCTATTATTAACTCTTGATATCAGGCAATGCACTCCCCACAGCGTTACAACCATTACCCGTACCCACCGCAGTACACCAAAAAAACCAAAGATGCATGGAATCAGTTAGTAAGTCAGTAGAAAATGTGTTAAGCATTTTAAAATTACCTAGAAACCCATCATACTGTAACCTATCATACTACTTCTCTTTTGGCTTGATTCCATGCACTTAACCAATAGTGTCAAACATTATGAAAGTAAGTTAACAACTTTCAACTGATATTCTTTTAGTGAAAACTAACACACAGATGTTCCCACACTATACAGTGTAACATATTAGGTTATTCTGTACTTTATTATTGATTTGATTCTAGGAAACGAATTCTTACAATATAATCCTAGCTAAACTATATAGCATTAAACTATACAATGAACTTTTAAAAGTAGCCAAAAATAACCCAGTAGCAATTTATAGATCATAATTATTTGCTATCTGGAGTATCTTTCAGGTAATATGTTTTTGTCATTAATAATTGGTGAATCAGTCCAATTTTCTGAAGGTTGGGTACTCAGAGGCTAGCCTATAGCTATAGGTACTGTAACCATGATACAAGTAATAGTTAGACTTCAGACTACAGGGGTCTAAGTAATTTAGTAACCTGATGGCCCTGTGTCATGGCGCCTGAGCAAAGTGAATGTGCTACTACAGGGCCTGAGGGTTACTAAATTACTTAGACCCCTGTGGTCTGAAGTATAGTTATTTAGAACCTTTATGTAGTTGTAGTACCTTAACACTGTTGACAGCTGCTTGTAACAGAGAAATGTATCGTTAATTAGTAGAAACAAGCCATCACTCCACCTGTAACAACAGTTACTAGGGGTGGGCGATACAAGTAATAAAATATCGATACCGATAGCAGAATGTCTGATACTTTGGTATCGAGTACTTTTTGTAAGGAATCGGAAATTTCGATACTTGGTGATCACGTGATATTTTGCTTACATTGTGCATGTGTTATAGATGTAAACACTAAAAAGTGGAATGTTTCAGTCATCACTACAAGCTTTATTCAACCCACCAGTCATCACAGAGAAATTTTCAGTACTATGAGGTTCACTAATTGGCTACTATGCACAAAAATCACAAGTACTCAGTATCAGTATCGATACTCATCAATACCATGACAAAAGTACTTGGAATGACATCGAAGCAAAAATTTCTGGTATTGCCCACCCCTAATAATTACAGGTTTAAAATTAATTTTCAGGTGGTGATGCGTTGCCAATACTACCAGCGCAGGTGCGTGTAATAAACATGAAAAGAGTCTTAGCAAGAGTTCATAACATTATACCAAGAGTTCACAATATATACACTGAGGAGAGTATCCTACTCTCATGTATACCCCTGCAGAAGGGCGTATCGTGGAGTTATGACATAACTGTGGTGTTGTAGACTTTGAACTATATAGAGACAATAATCTGTAAGTATGTAGACTAATGTTCATGAATGAAATTAGCTATTTTTAGTTTCTTGTACTTGATACTTATTTTAGTAACTTTTAATTTCCTTTGTAGTTCTAGAACATTCTCCTAGTATGACTATATAAATGTGTGCTGTTTGTAATACTTTCAGAGTGTGAATTAAAGTGAATTAGCTATAATCTTATTGATGTGAACTTAGCTTTAGTAAATTAGCTACTACTAAGATATCACATATTGGCGACGAGTATGATGCAGCCTTGAGGAAGCTTGCTACTCATTGTGAATTCAAAGGTAATCTGGAAGAAACCTTACGTGATCGTTTTGTATGTGGGCTCCGTCATGAAGCCATACAACGCCGTCTATTAGCAGAGACTACCTTGACCTATCCTAAGGCTTTGGAAATCGCGAGGGGGATGGAGTCAGCTGATAAAGACTCTAAATCATTTAAGAAGACTGACACAATCAATGCAATAAGACCACGCCCAGCAAACTCTAACCGTCAATTTGAAAGCTGCTACCGTTGTGGGCATTCAAATCACAATGCTGCAAACTGCAAATTTAAAGAGGCTCAATGTCACAACTGTGGCAAGACTGGACATATCGCCCCCGCCTGTCGCTCTAAGGCTTCACATACCAAAGTCCCTCAAACTAAATCAACTCCTGGACAAACAAAAACTCACATCAAAGGCAAAAAGACTCATCATTTACAAGATGATACACAACCACCTGCTGATGAAAATGCTAACAGCAGTGAAGATGAATTTGGGCTCCATAGAGTGGACACTCGTTCTGCTGACCCCATTATTGTTTCATTATCTCTAAATGGACAGAAACTTGACATGGAGGTTGATACAGGGGCAGCTTTCTCTGTCATATCAGAAGCCACAAAACAAGCTTTGTTTAGAAACAAAACTCTACACTCATCTAATCTGGTACTCAAAACATACACAGATGAATGCATGAAGGTAGAGGGCACACTCAATGTGACAGTGAAGTATGGCAACCAAACAAGGAAACTGATGCTAGTGGTTGTAAAAGGGAATGGACCAAGTCTCCTAGGCAGAAATTGGCTGAAACACATCCAACTTGACTGGCACAACATTTTCACCTTAAGAACAGTTAAACTGAAGCCACTTAACTCACTTTTACAGCAGCATGAAACACTGTTTTCAAAAGAACTTGGAAAGATTCTGCCATTCACAGCTTCACTTCACATAAAGCCAGATGCTACTCCACGATTTTTCAAACCACGACCAGTTCCCTTTACAATCAAAGATGCCATCAGCCAAGAACTTGATCGGCTAGAAAAGCAAGGGATAATCTCTAAGGTTCCTCATAGCCAGTGGACCACACCAATTGTTCCAGTCCCAAAGAAAGATGGGAAATTTCGTATTTGTGGAGATTACAAAGTGACCGTCAACCAAGCTTTGTCAGTTGAAGAATATCCACTACCAACTCCTGAAGAGCTGTTTTCTACCTTATCGTCAGGGAAAATATTTTCTAAGCTAGACTTGTCCCAAGCCTACTTACAGTTGCCAATTGAAGACAACTCAAAACCTTACTTGACTATTAACACTCATCAAGGTCTGTATGCCTACAACCGATTGCCTTTCGGCATTTCCTCAGCTCCAGCTATTTTCCAAAAACTGATGGACACTGTCCTACAAGGAATTCCTGGAGTGTGCTGCTATATTGATGACATATTGGTCAGTACCTCAGATGAAGACAGTCACCACTGTATCCTTGAACAGGTGTTTACTCGACTGACTACTCATGGTTTCAGACTGAAACTGGAGAAGTGTGAGTTCCTACTTAAGTCTATTGAGTACTTAGGACATGTGATAACTAAGGATGGTATTGAACCTGTCCCTTCGAAGGTAGAGGCCATTGTGAAAGCCCCACCTCCTGCCAATGTGCAACAACTTAGATCATTTTTGGGCTTGATTAACTATTATGGAAAATTTATTCCAAATTTGTCAACACTTTTACACCCTTTGAACTCACTTTTACAATCAAACAAGAAATGGTGTTGGTCAACTGAGTGTTCCAAAGCTTTTCAGAATGCCAAGAAACAGCTAACCTCAGCTTGCGTACTTACTCATTTTAACCCCAATTTGCCAATTGCCTTAGCAGCTGATGCCTCTGCATATGGAGTGGGTGCAGTTATTTCTCAGATGGTTCCGAACGTCCAATAGCTTTTGCTACCCGTACATTAACAAGTGCAGAAAAGAACTACGCACAGCTAGAAAAGGAAGCTCTGGCACTGATTTTTGGTGTTAAAAAGTTTCACCGTTACCTCTATGGGCGTAATTTCACTCTCATAACTGACCACAAACCATTAGTTACAATCATGGGACCAAAGAAGGGAATACCCTCTCTAGCAGCTGCACGTTTACAAAGATGGGCAATTTTACTGTCAGCATATGACTACACTATCCAATACAAGTCGACTACAAACCATGGTAATGCTGATGGTCTGTCAAGGTTACCGTTACCTTCAACACTTCCAGACTTAGATTCTCAGTGTGTAACCACTTTTAACATTGCACAAGTGCAAGCTCTTCCTGTAACTTTTGGAGATATTCAGAAAGCTACCAGGCGTGACACCATACTTGGCAAAGTCTACCATTATGTGCAAGAGCGATGGCCTACCAAGGTACCAGAGGAACTTCAACCCTACAAACACCGTGAGAATGAACTTGGTGTTGAGAATGGCTGTGTGATGTGGGGTATGCGTGTGATTGTTCCACAGACACTTCATTCACAAGTACTGAAATCTCTTCATGCTAATCACCCTGGAATCACAAGAATGAAGGCAATTGCACGAAGCTACTTTTGGTGGATTGGACTAGACAAAGCAATTGAAGAATTGGGTAAATCTTGTCAATCTTGCCAAGCTAACCAAGCCAATCCGGCTGCAGCACCTCTACACCCTTGGATATGGCCTGACACCCCATGGAAGCGTATTCATGTTGACTTTGCAGGGCCATACTTGGGTCACATGTTTTTATTGTTGTAGATGCACACTCAAAGTGGCCAGAAGTAGAAGTGATGTCAACTACTACCTCTGTAAAGACAATTGAAGTCCTAAGGTCACTGTTTGCTCGCCATGGATTGCCAGAACAATTAGTATCGGACAATGGTCCTCAATTCACATCTGCAGAATTTAAACAATTTCTAGAAGGCAATCGTATTAAACACATTCTCAGTGCTCCCTATCATCCAGCCTCAAATGGCCTTACTGAACGCTTTGTACAAACACTGAAACGAACCCTGAAGGCTAGTTCCAATGATGGCAAATCAATTCACCACCGTTTATCAGAATTCTTGTTTGAGTATCGTGCAACTCCTCATGCCACCACTAATGTTGCTCCTTGTGAACTGTTCTTCAAACGAAAACTGAGAACACGTTTTGACTTAATGATGCCAAACACAAAACAACAAGTGACATCTAAACAAGCAGATCAGAAGCAACATCATGACAAACATTCTAGATCACAACCTATGTTTCCAGGCACTTCTGTATTTGTCAGAGAATACAATGGACCACACAAATGGATACCTGGTGTGATTCTACAGAAACTGGGTCCAGTGACTTTTAGTGTTGCAATTAATAATGGCAGAACTGTCAAACGTCACATAGACCAACTACGTCATAGGATAGTCACTCCAAAGGCTATAGCCACACCTGCTACCACCTCATCTGACACTATTGACATTGACACTTATCCTTATTCACCACCAGAGGATACCACTGAACAACATACCACTAATCCAGCTACAACAGAACCTCCTGAAAGACATTATCCATTACGACAACATCGACCTCCTGACCGTCTTACACTTAACTTTGATGGACAAAGTCACTCTTGACAGAGGGAGGAGATGTGGTGTTGTAGACTTTGAACTATATAGAGACAATAATCTGTAAGTATGTAGACTAATGTTCATGAATAAAATTAGCTATTTTTAGTTTCTTGTACTTGATACTTATTTTAGTAACTTTTAATTTCCTTTGTAGTTCTAGAACATTCTCTTAGTGTGACTATATAAATGTGTGCTGTTTGTAATACTTTCAGAGTGTGAATTAAAGTGAATTAGCTATAATCTTATTGATGTGAACTTAGCTTTAGTAAATTAGCTACTACTAAGATATCACAATAACACTTCTGAGTTTGCCCATTTTTCCTTGTATAATTAATGATGTCATTGGTATCGATTGAACGCATGCCTAACAACGTCGCTAGCAACCAAATTAACTCCAGTTCACTCCAGTTCTAAGCATTTCTCACCAAACTACAATCATTCTTTCATGGGTTAAGACTGCTTCGTAGGCGTTTCTTGCTAGACCATTCGTGAATACGGCTATCCTGAGTGCCGTGGGTGTGAAATGGTGCTAACGATTCTTGCACTTTTATGGCTGTTTGTACGTCACAAACCACATCATCTTGTCGTTACGTCATAACTTCACAATACGCCCTTCTACAGGGGTATATGAGAGTAGGATACTCTCCTCAGTATATATATTATGAACTCTTGATTATACTGAGGAGAGTATCCTACTCTCATATACCCGGTGTATCGTGAAGTTATGATGTAATGACAAGTTGTTGTGGTTTGTGACGTATGAGCAGCCATAAAAGTGCAAGAATAGTTAGCAGCGTTTCACACTCACAATGCTCAGGATAGCCGTACTTGTGAATGGCCTAGTAAGAAAAGCCTAGGAAGTGATCTTAACCCATGAAGGAAAGTTCAGTGAGAAAAGCTTAGAGCTGGAGTTAATTTGGTTGCTAGCAACATTGTTAGGCATGTGTTCAACTGATACCACGTTCAACTAATGACATCATTAATTATACAAAGAAAAATGGGCGAACCCAGAAGTGCTACGTCATAACTTCACAATACGCCCTTCTACAGGGATATATGAGAGTGGGATACTCTATATATATTATGAACTCTTGACTTAGACACCTCCAAAATCCACCAAATCCACTGCAAAAAAGGGTCTAATACAGGGCCTGAGGGTTACTAAATTACTTAGACCCCTGTAGTTTGAAATCTAACTTATTTAGACCCTGTATGTAGTTGTAGTACCTTAACACCGTTGACAACTGCTTGTAACAGAGAAATGTATCGTTAATTAGTAAAAACAATCCATCACTCCACCCGTAGCAACAGTCATGGGTTTAAAATTAATTGATGTGTTGCCAGTGCTACCAGTGAAGGTGAGTGTAATAAACATGAAAAGGGTTTAAGTAACTTAGACACCTCCAAAATCCACCAAATCCACCACAAAAAGGGTCTAATAGTCTAAATGTTGTGGTATTTAACCAAACAGCTAAATATGGTAATAACTGACAAAAATTTGATGCTAAAAATGAACTTATTAGAGAGTTTGAAAATCTTTTTATCATATAACAAGAATAGTCATATAGTAAGGGCTAATTGATGCATCCAGACATTGTCCAGTACTAACAATAGCAAATTACTGTATAGCGGGTTATTGTAGCATCTGAAATTTTCTGCGAAATTTAAAAATAGCGGCAGAAAGTTTAGCGATTGAATGGCTAAAATTTAAATCTCACTTTTAATTAATATACGCACAAAAATTCGATGTAGTAACACTTGTAACAAGTGCAAACCAGTTTAGTTTCAACTTAGCAGAGTGAGAACAAAGCAATTCATGCTACATGGCATCGTACATGCAACCGTTGCATCGCTTTATCTGCTATCTTTCACATCCCCGGTTGTATCCATCATTAGACAATGGTATGCAGCGTTTCGTTTGATGTGTGGAGGTCTCTTATTTGCGAAGAAACCTGGTATCAGGTGTCTTACTGGTAAGACACCCGACAGCTGTTTACAACCACAATGTGGCCCACAGTAATGCAATTAGCCTTTTGTGGACCATTAGTATTTCGCACATCAGTAAACACCAAGCGATTGCGAGCAGATTATTACAAAGAAATTACACTCAGGTACGCTGTTATCGTGGGTAGCTCAGTGGATTTATAGACCATCGTGGTACAAGCCATTAATTCAGTTTGTGGCCTTCGCCATATTAAAGCACGCTCTGTAGCCTGACCAAGACAGCCATGTTGGCACTGGCTATTCCCCATTCACACGTATCCATAATGCCTCAAACATACTTTTTATCGACTTTACAAACCTTCAGTTAGTCGCGCTTCATGGCTTGCGCGACCTCACATCTTTTGCTCGCTGAAATACCCTAGGTGTTTACAATGGGAACTCTCTATACTAACTCACTACTTCTACGCCATTGTCTAAAACACTTAGACACTCACAATAGGCGTCTTCGAGGATTTAAAAACCTGAGGTGACGTCAATAATTACCGAGACACAGACAAGGGAATTATTGACGTCACCTCAGGTTTTTAAATCCTCGAAGACACCTATTGCGAGTGTCTAACTATTACTTAAACTATACTCTGCATGGACTGGGAGCAAGATTTAATAGACAACTGGACCCTTGCTAGCAGGTCTGCAGGCTAAATCATAATTATTTTTAGTTCAAGCCATTGGTTAGTTCGGGTGACGTGTACCTTTCCTTATCCACACTTCTTACTTCGACTCGCTTAACCCATAGATTTTCTATGCATAACTGTATGCAGCTTTATCCCTGGCTTTAGCTGGGCAAGTGTATCTCTCCAGAGTGCTTAGTGATGAAGCAGAGACCATAGGGTAAATCATGCGGTAACATTATTACCGGGTATCACTCTTTTCACCCTATTTCATATCCCTATAAAACTTGGAAAAAGTAACCAAATAGGTAACCAAAACGAAAAATAAAAATAACGCAATCCTGATCTGGGTTCAAACCCGGGACCACCAGTGTGATGGCCAAGTGTGCGACCGGATGTGCTACAGTTGCTAGCTCTCTTGCTTCCTTACTTTTCTATCTTATAGATTTGACTCAAGAAGTAAGCTGTATGTAGTAAGAAGAACCTAACCCTAAAGGTGAAGAAGAAACCAAAGGTGAACCTAACCCTAATGCTAATACTACTTGTCGCGTCCCCTAAAGTCAACTACTCGTGGCAACTACTAGACGCGTCCCCTAAAGTTGACCACTCGCGGCAACTACTAGACGCGTGCCCTAAAGTCGAAGAGAGAGAGTAACAACTACAGTAGGAAGTCTGGATGCTTTTGAGCTTAATATTATGTAAGGGTGGTGAAAAGAGTAAAAACCCATTATTACCATGGCACTGAAATTATCGCGAATTAAATTTTAGCGAATGATCCCAAACGCTAAAATTAATTCTTCGCTATAAAAACCTGCTACATGGTATTAGTAATCTAAGATAGTATAAGCCTTCCCAATATCACATTGATTTTCTTCCAACATGATTTATTATTTAAGTGAATTCATCAGTCCACACCAATGCTCTAAATGGCAAACACCCTAAACTAATACTTTTCTGTAAGTGCTCTGTATACCATTGAAATCTATGAACAGTGTTTGCATACTCTAATAGAGCATTCACTAGTCACAAAATTACTGAAGCCTGATCATTCATCTATTGCGACTACATAAAAGTTGATAGCAGTTGGGTTAGGGGTTTGATTATTGCCATATTGAGGGATCTGGCCACACTACCCATTACTGTCTTCACTGACTGACCTGATAGATTTAGGGAGGGCGGATCCAGGGTTTGGCAAGGGAGGGGTACACCATGGTAGTATATATATGGAGCAGGAGTTATTCTGGCAGTTGCAGCTAAAAGTATTTGTATGTTTCAGCACTGAAATGCTTGATATGGAGTAGTCTTATGCACAAATATCTAAATGTTATACTTTCTTTTCTAAGTGACCTGCATTGTTCAAGAGCTGTAGGGATCAGTGACAGTCAGTTATGACTGAGATCACGTGCACTTAATTTGCTAGCAGGCCATATAGCTAGGTGTATTTAGTCTATGGGATGGTGCTGCAGATGACAGTTTCCGAACTCAGATATATGTAACTGTGGTGATGTGGATTCTTAAGTGTTATATGCGGTGACTGTTCTATTAGAATATTTGACTGACTGTTCTATTAGTATAATTTTTGGGGGGAGGGCCGATGTACGTGTCCCCATGCCCCTCCCCTGGATCCGCCACTATGTATATATCTACTCAATGATAATTACATGTACGTACGTATATGTGCATTTAGTTTACCCACAGACCTAATATCAGTAATGAAAAATTTAATTTATAAAAATATATATATATATTTAACTACTGCATGGACTTACATTCGGATGTGGCAAAGTTTACAAATCCACTGATGAGTCTTGTATGAGCAATGGACCCGCTCACGCTTGCATACCCACTGGGAGCAGGTTGGGCACATCTTCCCCGAGTCGAAAATCCAGCCGAACCGGTTGCCACAGTGAGAGCAGAACGTGCCAGCATAATCTCTGTAGTTCAGCGCAATCTTGTCGATATCTTCATGTAGTTTCCTACAGTAAACAGACAGTACTATGGTACGTTAGTGTTCCACGAGGATCAGCAGACCCGGATCAGTATTATCACGTACTGAATGCGCTTTTCTTCTTCGTTCTGAAACTTGAGGTCTTCTTCGATCACGGAAAGAATCGCCTCTCCCTCTTTCTCAGTAAGAAGTTCCGGCAGATGGACTACTTGAGACATGCCTGCTATACTAACCACAATGTCTCCGGCTCGCCGATTTATGTTCGTTACTAAGCTACGTACTGCTATGGTACCTAGCTGCATAGCTGCGTCAGTTCCACGTATCCTAGTGACGATCGCGTTACCACGGTATCAAAACGGTAATTGCACCATATCAAATTAGCTGTTTAATACAAACAAAAGAAACTTAGTTGTATTCACTCATATCTCAATTACCAACCTAGTCAAAGTGACTAGGTGTACACATTAACAGCAAGTTGATATACGTAGTTAAATCATTGTCAAGCAACTGCTGCAAAAGTTATGAAAGTTTTAAATGTAGCTAACTACTAGATGTGAACATGATTGGATGCAGTTCAGAGGCCAAGTTTAGAGCTTATAAGGTAATAGTTTGGCTATTAAACAAATCATGACTTTCATTATCGGGAAGTCGGATACTGGAAAGTAGACTGTGATACTGAATTTCCATTATCAATCATTGTGTGATTCCCATAACAAAATGCCAGGTTTTGGGCTTGCATTTACCTTTTCTACAGGCATGTAACTAAAGGCAAGTAAGCTCAAGCCTCAAACTTGTCAGGAATTCTGTTATGGGAATCACACATAAATGATGGGAATCCCATAATGGAATTTGTTCTATTTTTTTTCAGAATCACTAGTGGCACTCCTATTAACTATAGCTAATTCCCATAATGGATTTCATGAATTGTTTCTTGTGGTGGCGTTTTATCCCCATATAGCTACATTCATTTGCTAGAGAGTGTGTAGAAACATACGATGTGTTGGACTTGTGGCTATAATGTTTGCTTGTTGCAATACATTTGCCTTAAAAGTGCAGGTATTAGCTAAATAGCAACCATCAATGCAAGGTGACATTGATATTTTGTGTGTAGCTAGCTACATGTTTTCTGCGGAATCTCAGTTGAGTTGACTTATAGTAAATTTTCACCACCATGTAGCTTTTTGCCATGCACTCAAAACCCATCTCCGCTTTGTTAAATGGACATTTTGTGTTGTTTATTGTACCACTATCATGTGTACTGCTGTTGTGTGTTGTGTTTGTTCTAATTATGTACTCTTGCTTTTGTGCGTGTGCAGTTGTGTTAGCACCTTGTACAGGCTTACCTTTGTCACTGTAGCTATCCATCCTTTTTTGGTACCAAAATAAGTCCTCTAGCTAGTATCAGGTTCATGTTCACCTGAATCCTTACCAAAAAAACAGTAATATCAAAGAGCAATGGTTTTGTACAGGATGTTTTTATGTTATACACATGTTATACACATGTTATACACATGTTTGCATGCCTTGAATCATTATAACTGACTTGTTTTGCTCATATCAAAGCACTTTTTGATAAACAGTTAATTATGGCATTATTTAAGGGGCTTCACAACAGGACTAAATGTTTGGCAGCTGATCCATGCACTATAAAATACAGTCTTAATAAAAGCTAGCTATGTGGCTACCTCACTATTGGGTTTCCCCTCAGAATAAGAAAGTTCTTCTTTTCATTGTTTCTAGGGATTTTACACAAACTCGCTTTTTAGATAACCATAGCTAAGTGCTCATTTATAATTGAATTCATACATTATTCAAATATGAAATTAGGTTAGGCAATCCTAAGGCTGCAGCACATGTTGCTGTCAGACCTTCAGTGCTGGTCACTGTAAAGCACTAATAACAATAACAAATATTTGAAAAGTGGTTGTGTGACCAAAAATTCCACAGTAACAACATTCAAAACAGTGTAGCTATAATTATAATTTATGGGGGTGATCTAAAGCATAATTCTTATATGTCACACATGACTTCTAGTATGTCTGCACCAACTGCAGTGCATTCAATGTAACTATTACGAGAACATATGGTCATGTGACCATTTCTTATATGTATTTTAGATGTGTTGAAACCACTCTGATGTTTTGCATGAAAATATGTAGAAGTCATTATTAAGGCATACATACAATGTTGTGTCTTAGACCACTGTAACCTGATTATATATGTAAAATGATACGTAGCTAACCATCCAATGCATATGTTATTATGGGATTTCTTGATCAAGTGACCATTTTTTGGATATTTACTGTATGGGTGTTAAAGCTACACTGACATCAAACAGTGAAAACAAATATATGAATAAGCATTTGCTTGTCAATTTATCTTAAAGGTTACTTTGTGTGAAAATCCCCCAGTAATAGTATAACTTTCTTATTGTGCATTGAAATTCTGTGACTTTTCTGTGCATCTGCAAAATAGCTAGCCAGTGGCTATTAGCATTCTAGTACTTATAGAACTAAAAATAAGTACTGTTATGGGTAACATAAATTTAGTTCTAGTATACTTTAGAACCACATTTATTGTCAATTTTGGTTCTGAAACTAAACTACTTCTTGCAATTTTTGGCTCAAAATCTTAAACTAATCTACAAGCATCTATGCAGGTATAGTCAATGGTTTGAATTATCATATAATCAAGATAGGTATACTTATTGTCAAGAGTATACTCGTGATATTATCAAGAGTTCATAATATTGTAGGGGGGAGGGGGTACTATATTATGAGCTCCTGCATGACATTATGGTTGCATGTGCCAAATATGATTAAAACACAGTGAATGTATGATTATAGCACATGTGTTTAAGCAATATGTCAAAACGTTATATTGCTATATCATCCTTGCATGATGAATTACCTGATGTAATGGGGACTAGTGACTGCCCCCAGCAACAATTTTTTTCACCGAGACCATAATATTATGCTGGCCTAGATACATAGTTAGTTATTTACAACAGGAGTAACTAAACAGTTTTGACTTGTCCTTTGGACTAAGATCAACATCTTGAGTCTGCAAGGGACTGTAAAACTAACAAGGGAAAAGTGAATGGACTGAGTATACTTTGTTTTGTTGAATCGTACTATTCCTATCATTTTTGTCCTTAAAGACAGTATCAACTTCATAGACAAAGATCATACAAAATGATGTATACATGTATAAGCTGGAGTATCAGCACCTTAGAGTATTCTACCAAGAGATGGTCAGGAGATCTTGAATGTTGACCACCATAAGTCCATAACTCAAATGTATGTGTGTTTCTGTATGTTTGCATGCATGCAGCATAGATTTCTTCTTTTCAGTATCTCACTCATGTGTCGTGTCCCATATACAGCACTTGCAGCAATGATTTAACATGTAGCTACTTCAATATGTATACTCAGTTATATATAGTCAACATGAATTGACATAAACTATAATTCATAACTAACTAACCATTAAAAGAGATATCAAATATCCACTTGTTATTGTTACCCATGTAGTGACTGTGCTACAGTTATGTGAAGACTTATCTACTACCTGACTGGAGTAAGTCAACTAAGAAGAAAACTTCAGTTAAGAAAGGAGTTGACCCCATCTTCAATGAAACTATTACGGTAGTAACAATCATTACATGTGGTGATGTTTACCAGTAGATATTATGTGATGTCACTATCACTATAGTATCCAATCAAACGTCAGGAACTGTCCAAACACACCCTCAAGGTGGGGGTGTGGCATAATGACTTTTGGAGACTTTTTCTTGGGTAGGTCACTCTACCACTGGACAAAGTTGACTGGCCCAACCCTTCTTACAAGTTGTATGGACTGGAAGAACTAGTGAGTGCTAGCTGTTGATGATAGGGCACCTGGTTGTCTGGGGAAGAAGTCACTACCTGGTCTGGGAATTTTTCTGTGTTCAACAGTTTCTGGATCATCTGATGACTCCTACACTAGCTTCATACTTTCTCACTGCATGAGATAGCATAACAAAGTTGGGCTGTGCTTACTATATGACAAGTCTATTTTATATAGCCACATATATAGTTCAAACAGAAAACTGGGCACACTACATGACCACAAATACAAACATGTACTGTGTATACAGTACTGAATACATTGTGGTATGTGCACTGTATGATGAATTGTGTGTCCCTCATAAATACTTATCACAATTCAATACCCCACATGTAAGACTTAATATACAGGAACAAAGTGTTATGTTATGACACAATGTAGAATTCTAAACTTAGTGTTATAAGCAATTAACACTCTTGATAAATATTGCATAAACAGGAACACTTTGATGTGTGTAGGGGGAAGTTATGTATTTTAATTCTTTTACATGAGAGGATCAAGTTACTGTAAATTGTGTTCCATAAAGTATCAACGGTGCTATGTGTCATTGCTGATGATCCCATAGTGATCCTACATAGCTGGCTGTTTGGTCTACAAGTAGTATCATACTGTATAGGCCACTGATTGTGTTAACCAAACCAATACACCATACACAGATGAAACTAAATAAACAGGCTGCAGGATTTTTAACCTACCAAGAGTAAAGCATTCATCTGATCAATACTCAGAAGAAAGCGTAATTGTACACAGGTACTCAGAGGAGCTTGCAGGTGAGCCCAATAACTTTTTGGGTACTGAAATATCTCCAGATCGATGAAATTATTTCTCCTTTCTCCACCTTTTCACTCACTTTCTGTAACATCTTTAAACAGGCTGTATAGGACCAGGTGTCCTACAGACTTTCAGCACTTGTGCTGTAAAGCCTTAATAAATAAAAATTAATAAATAAATGACCAGAAGTTAGCTACCTGTCTAGTTAGGTCACTGTATAATTAAGGTTACCTGTCTAGCTCTAGGGATGGAGGTAAGCTAGGGGCATTTATAATGTGGCTAAGGCAACTGGTTGATGCAACTAGTAGCTACTTTAGTACAGTGAGCAACATAGGAGTCTGCACAGCAAAAATATTGCAAATTTAACTTTCTGAAATTGAATTCAGCAATATAGATTTGACTGAACCTTATTGAATAAGCATGTTTAACTAAGTTAAATCATCATTTCTAGCAGCTGACACATAAAATTTCTCACAGTGGTTACTAGGTGTCATTTAAAGGACACAATTTAACATAAATACTGCAGTATAGTTCAAAGTTTAAATTCAAGTGGGGGGGGGGGGGGGGGGAGAGATTTGTATAAAAATTAAGAACCAATGTTGCAACCAAATGAGAAAAGTAGTATTACACTGTATACCAGCAAAAAGTTCATTTTTGTGAGCAGTGATTGAAAGCTGCAATAATTAAATTTACAAAGTACACAATAACAATTACCTTCTTGCTCCTGTAGCTCTAAACAAAATAAATTGTGGCTATATAGAAGTGCAACCTCCAGAAACTGTAAGATATTTAGCTTAAATTGATGCTAATATGCTAATAACACTAAAAGACAAAACCACATGCAATCAACGATATTACTGAATCCATGCTACAACTGTTTTTAAATATTTTATGATTTGGAATTTCTGAGTCCAAATGGAATTTATGGTGATGGTGTATTTAGCCTTTTGCGATACAGTACAGGTGCAATTGCATCTAAAGCAATAAAAGGATGGAAAGAGTGAGAAGAGAAGAGCTAATCTCTTCTAGGAATCAACAAAATGTAGTTAAATTAGTAAAACTGTTAAAGCTATATTATACTAAAAACCGAAATACTCTAATAAAACTGTCAACTGTTCTAATAGATCAAAACTCTATAAGTAACAAAGACCAGTGAGTAAGCTGAAATCGAACCCCTTTTTGACCTTTATACTCTGTTATCTCACAAACATTCTGCCATAATTGTTTAAAAGTTAAACCTTTTAATATATGCCACGAATCACTACGGTAAGACATAGATTCTTCTTGAAAAGCTATTTTGAGAATTACTTCCTTTGATGAAAAGTATAGTGGATAATTTTAGTTGTGGAGAAGAGTCTGTCTCTGTTAAAGGCAAATGTATCACCATTAAACACCAATTAAAAAATCTCAGAAGAAACATTATCTGAAGGAATATGCTGGTAGCTAAAACTTGAATGGGTTAAAATGATTTTACAACTAAAACCATTACTTCTAGTTGTTCCTTTCTAGCTTACACACAGTTTTGGAGGGGATGTTTTAGTATCCCATGCACCCCCATAAATCCACCTTTGAGCTTGATAATGTGTCATTTGTAAAGCGACTTGCCTAATCTAGCCACCTGCTTAATAAGATCATTGTGTAATAAGGTCAGGAATTTTGGAACAGAAGAGACCAGTTTAAATGAACAAAATAACTAAAACCCAACCACCATTGGCTACTCCTATTAATTTTGCACCCTTAAATTATCAAATAGATGCACCCAATTCTTGTAATTAATAATGATGTTTTAGAGATTACTAACCATGAACAGTCTATCTGATCAAGGATAGAATGTAGGAATTAAAAATGTCAAACAGCTGGAAATAGTGGTAGAGAAGTTAGAAATAAGTCATTTAGGCCTGTGGCTCTTATCCGGCAAAACTTTTTTCCAAACAAAATGGCACCTTTTAAAAATGCAGGTGAGTTCTGTTATTAGAGTATGTGATCAGGAGCAGTGGAGCAGACAAGGGGCCAACTTTTTAACAATGAAATTTACAACATAAAACAAATATAGCTGTTATTCATGAGGGTCTCGGGGGCTTTCCCCCAGGAAAATTTTAGAAACCCTGAAAGCCAGACCATTTTACTGTGCTTATTAAGTAGCTACTTGCAGCTTTTAAAAGAAATGTAATTGTTACTGTTCTATTAGAGTACAGTCAAACCTCGGCTCTAATCCAACGTTCAATGGGAGCCATAAATTTTGCTGGATTAAGGAGGTTGTTGGATTATCAAGTCACCTCTGTAATCCACCATTGTACAATATCTAGAATTATGTCAGATTATGCAGTAAATTACAGGTAAAACGGATCACAAAATGTTTTAAACATGATAGAATTTGCAAGTATTACAGCTTTTTTCTATTACTGTCAGCCAATTACATACTTTGGTTGCTTAAAAATTATTTTCTGTGATTGTTTTTAATGCTGCTATTATTCTCTGTCAGCTTACAAAGGTTGAAAGCAACCAAGTCTAGGGAATCACATTTTATGTCAGATTATGAAGTACAGAGGTGTCAGATTATGGAGTACAGAGGTGTCAGATTATGGAGTACAGAGGTGTCAGATTATGGAGTACAGAGGTGTCAGATTACAGAGGTTTTTCTATACAAAAAGTGTTGGTAAATGACATTTTGGTTGGATTAGAGAGGATTCTGGATTACGCAGGTGTCAGATTAGAGAGGTTCGACTGTAGTTGACTGTCAGAGTAGCTGACTGCTCTATTAGAGTATCTCAATCTCTTCTTGCAAGCATTGTCTAATAAAAGTGAGGGGTCATGGCCCCCCGGCCCTCCTGTTTCCACCACCTATGATTTTGATCAATGAGCAATGGTTGTTAACCTATGAACTCAAAGTAAGTGGTTTACCCTGTAGCATGACAACAATCACATTGTGATGTGATAAACATTGCTTGAAATAAGTGTATTACTTATTGATACTACCCATAATTGGATCTGGGCAAGACTTGGTAGATAATTGTCAGCTGTGGTTGTACTAGTACTGTCCTTCAAATTTGAAGAAAATCAAATTAAGCCTTCAGAAATTATGGCAACTACATTTTCAAAAGCATTGTAGAAAAGGATTGTAAGAAGATGAAGAAAGTAGGGAAATAAGGTGAATGTTGAAGGTGAAAATTTCTGAAATGGCTGACTTAAATTTGGAGCAGAAGATGTTTCTTTCAACCCTCAAAATGATTGTCATTTCCATTCAGAATTGTCAAGCTACTAATATACTATTGCACGTAAACTAGTTTCTATCTTATGCATACTTCTCTTCCATGCACACCAACACTTCTATATTGCTTCAGGCACTTATTATTCACAAACTTAGGTAGGTGCCTACACAGGTGCATTCATTCAAGTAGAAAATAATTAAAATAACAGCTAGTTTGTAATTGTAGTCTGCATGGCTACAATGGTGAGACAATGCCATTCAAAAATAAGTTGTTTCTCCATGAAGTATGTAAATTCTAGAACACTAGCTAGAGTCAATTGTAACCTTTTCTGCTTGCATGCGATGTTATGGCGTACGTTTCTAACACAAGACTCTTTTCCAGTGCATGAGTCTGTACTGTCAAGACACCCATACAAATAGATCAACTCCTTAATAATGGCTAAATATTTACAATGATACTATTATTGCTAAAGTTAATCATGTAGAACTAAATTATGTGGCACATCCATCTTGGTCGACCTTTGCTATGATAAGCATCTACATAATCCATAACTGATGTTTCGGTGTGTCATCAGTTCCTGGCATAGGTATTTCAATGCATCATGGAAAACCTCTTCAAGGACATTCCAAGTGTAAGTAGTGTATATACATGGATTACATACTTAATTCAGGTAAAACTGACAGTGAACATTTTAGCAACCCTTGAAGCACTCCTACAAAGACTGGTCTTTGTTTCCAGAAAGAGATTCATGGTCTCCTCAGTAACATACTTAGGATTTCAAATTGATGCAAAAGGTTTGCATATTACAGAGAAAATCAGAATGCTCCTGAGCCATCTAATCAGTCAACTCTAAAGTCTTACTTTGACCTGTTGTAATACTCCTCAAGACTTTTGGTGAATTTGCCGAATGCACTTGTCCCATTGTATTCCTTAATAAACAAGTTGGAAATATGGAAAGAAAGGACCTTGATGCCTTTAACACTTCAAAGAAGTTACTTGTGTGTGTGTGTGTGTGTGTGTGTGTGCGTGTGTGTGTGTGTGTGTGTGTGTGTGTGTGTGTGTGTGTGTCAACAATGGAACCTGTACATAGATCTTGGGATCATGCAGCCAATGGTGTCCTGATTATCAAGCTGTCCTGATTTAGTTTATGTACTAAGAAATACTTTGGGACTTACTGTTTGGATCCTCAAGTGTCCATAGTAACAGGTTCCAGTGTAATATGGACACCTTGGGACCAACTGATTTTCCAGGTTAGTTTATGCTAAGGGACACTTTGGGACATTAAGTGCAGGATTAAAACACTATCATGTGACTGCTTTATTAGAGTATTTTATTGTTTCTCTGTCATATGAGAAACCATTGCTGATGGAGGAAGCTATTTACAATGCACCTCATCCTATTGTAAATCTCTGCATGGTTAGCTGAAAACAAGAATTCCAGATTAGCTACTGAAAGTAGCTACGTAGCTACCTGTTATTTGCAGAGATGCGTATTGTTTTCTTACATAATGTTTTAATGCTTTGCATACATAATGTTTTAATGTGAAGTGCTACACTACAGGTCTAGTCTATTACGTTTGTATAGCTTTGTGTTGTGTATGTCTGTTGTACATGCTGTTCTATTATAGTAATATGGTTGGCTCTAATAGAACAGTCTGTACAGCCGACACACACAACACAAAAGCTATAGACTAGCTCTATAGTGTAACACTTCACATTGTGTGTAGCAATGGACACATGTCATTAGAAAACATGTAACTACAAGTTGTGTTCTGTTACTGCAAGTAGCTAGTGACCATGTCATTGGTATACATGTTGGGTGAATGGAAGTAGCTACGTATGACAATTGATATAATTTCAGCATATAGAAAAGAGGTATATTGCAATAGCTATGTAAGTCATGCACGTTGTTTTTCATGACATGATGGAGAGGAAATTGTCCCACTAGTACAACATTCATCATTACCAATAGGGCTAAAATGAATAATTCTAAATGATAACAAAACAAATAATTTAAAAAAAAATGAGCATTCAAAGAATGAATATTCAAATATTCTAAATGATCCACAAATGCTTAAATTTTGTCTCCATAGGAGCCAAACTACTACATCTGTTCTGAACTGTTGATACAACTCTTGTAAGCTCCATCTGCTGTCTGAATGTAAACTCTTATATAGTGGAAGTGAACTGTAAATGAAACACTGATGTGAACTAGGACACACTTTATATTTGTGCAGTATGTCACAAAAAAGGAAACAGATATGATACAGTCACTGCTGAATTTTTACCAAGCACTACTCTGTAGACCAACAAGTCAATGATCTGGCCACTCATATAGTAGTACTCTGCATAATTTATATCATATATCTAAAGTTGACAGCAATTGTTACTAGCTTTAGATGCAACATTAAAAAGTTTAAAATTTATTGCTTTACCATTGTAATGTCTACATCTATAGAATATCGAATCTCCCCCTACAACATCAAATACATGAATTTGAATTATTTTAGCCCTAATCCAACCCATCATAGCTATTCTAACGTACCATGTATACTAGGAATAGGTGGTATAGCTAATATAATGCAGATAAATTCTCCTATCAGCTGAGTTTATGATGAGCATTGTGTTAGCCATTAATTTTGCATATGTTACCTGGGGTCATGTGAGAGGGAACTATCATTATAATGAAACAGCATGAATGATTACACAACTTACAGTTAAACAATGCGGGTGTGTCCTCAGATTCACACAACCACATAATATTATACCAAGAATTGATGTGGCAAGGATTACAGAAAATACAATTAATTGTTCATCCATTCCTAACAGTCTCTCACAAAAAATATCTTTGTTGAAGCTGTCTCTGTAGCATCGAGTACATTTAAACTTTGAGATTGACTGATAAATGAAATTCATGGTGTTATACAGTGCTGACAGTGACAATGATGATGGTAGCTAGCTAAATAGTCACTAAGCTCAATTGTGTCATAATGTGATGGGATCACTAAGTGATCTAATAATGACAAAATTTGGAGCTTAGCATTTTTTTTTTTTTTTTTTTTGTGGTATTAGTAGCTATTAGTATTATTATCAACTTTGTCAAAATGACAGGGTGTTGCAAAAGTCTGTACACGTACTCAGTAACATTCAATAGAGACGGCATTACAGAAACAAAACAATAACTTTACAAAACAACGAAGACAAAAACTTACAATCTCAGAAAAGGAAATGGTGTAGAGCTGAGTGGCATAGACCTCTTAATCTGTAGGATGGCATAAATATGGTATAGAATTCCAAAGGAATGGGCTGTTAACTTGACAAAAAAAAAAGAGACGATACGGCGAGTTATAATAGTTGATGGAATTGGCCGTATAGATAGGGGATGCAGATTCAGGTATCCAGTGGACAAGTTAATTCAAGTAATGCCACTGAATTAGCTATGTGCTCCATTGTGGATAATGATCCCAGAATAGTAAGGAGTAATCATTAAGAAGCTGAGTTATTTCAGCCTTAATAAAGACTATTTCGGCAATCAAAAAGATAGCCCAAAGAGGTTTGGGTAGGTGGACCCCACTTCTGGTCGAATAACCCGCTACCAGCTGTTTTTTTAAATCACTGTTGATGGCTTTAACTAGGTCACGTGCTAATACGTTTGACAATAAAAGGCAAATGCGAAGGTTCGATTGTGGGTTAACGAAAGTTTGTTCCGGTTGTACACCTTCACTGACGTTAAGTGTCCCTGGTAACGACTAGAGGTGTTAGTTTGTAGTGACACTACTAATGACCGCCATGGCTGCACAAAGAGCCAAAGAACTCCCTGAGGGTGTCATTGATTTGACCTTTCTTACCGAAGAAGAAGAATTCGCCATTCGTGTAGTATTGGAAGAAGATCTGAAGCTACAACAAGCAGAAGAAGCTCGCCTCAAGTAATCCGCTATTTGTTTTATTTCTCATTTTACTACTCTCCACCTGTTAATCCTTCTAGGAGACTTCGCGAGGACATAAAACAAGACTCGAAGAGCTCTGTAACTGGCACACCGGGTTCAGTATGTGCGCGTTGCGGGGAGAGTTTTGGCTGGATGTTCAACACTGGAGCACTGTGTCCTACCTGCTCAGAGCGAGTATGCAAGCGACACCGCGCGTATAAGACCTACTCGCGATATCCATGGGTGTGCACTCTGTGTGAAAAACGAATGTGAGTTGCTGTAGTAAAGTGTGACATGTGAACATATTTTGGTACATTTGGTACATGCTTCAGTTTGGTAGTAAAAGTTTTACCTTTGTTAGCAGAGCTTTGTGATCAATTGTGTTGCTAATTTTGTCCAAGTTGTCAGTAGCCTTAGAGCCCATAAACATATAATTATATATAATGTGGGTTAATATGTGATAACTTTAATTAAATTCCAAGGTAAACACTTGTGCTTTAATTACAAGGAAAACTACAAATGATCTAGTTTGTTAAACTTTGTGGTATCTTACTAATGATGTTTGCTTATTTGTTCACTGAGGTACACCATACACCCCATGACAGAAAGCGCTTACGTTTCAAAGCCACAATATCCACTCAAAGTTAAGACACTTGTGATATTTCCTGCAGTGCCTAATCCATACATTATTATAAAGGTGTGAAGACCTGACCCACTAATATATCCTGTTTGGTGGGGGAGCTGGATTATAATATGAAACTGTCTTCCTGAACATGTTCTAATAAGTTTGTGTAGTGTGTGCACCAGTAAGGGCTCATCCATTACTTTCAGCATCTTACAAGAGTATGCTAGGAGGAGGGAATGCATGTAGGGTTTTTTAAAATGTTGGTCTTAGTATCACCACATAATAATTTAGCATTAGTGTTTGGTCTGAAGAATGTTCAAGGTGGTTTGCAGTTGGAGTCGAAGTGGCTGCCTCAAGATCTGGTTATATAACCAACATAAGCGGGGCAGCATAGTTCTACTTTCTGAGGATAAAGCAAGTAGGTGCAGTGATGGAACCAAACACAATATTATCATTGATCATACAATGTGAGTAAACAGAGTTCTCCCTGTACGCTTGTGAAAAGCTGAAAGTAATGAATGATGAGAAAGTGTCTGCAGCCAGAGAAATCATTGAAACCTTCACCCTTCTTAAAGTTATCAAATATGAACAGTCCTGCATCAGTTCTATCACCAGCAATTGTAAATTTGACTCAGTGATTTGTACAGGTTTGTGACTGGATTTGCAGCAAGGTACCTTTTTCACACACACAACACACAAACACAACACACACACAACACACAAACACAACACACACACACAACACACAAACACAACACACACAACACACACACACACACACACACACAAAAACTTCACAACTTTTTTTTATCATTTGCAGCTACACTATGTGGCTGCATTTTATATGAAGTTCAGAGTTTGGTGTACCTGGTCAGAGTACCACTTGTGTGGTATTAATATATAGTGTTGTGTTAACAGTATTGTGTTAACAATATGGAGTTTCTCTAAGATGTATATTTTGGTCCTTTATAAAGAGGTGCCCTTAGTTAAGAGGTGTATAAACTACTAGTACAGTTTATTTGGGATCTAGATAGGTGTATTCCACAATTCATAGTCTGGTCCTATTGCAGAAGCAAATTTAGGTTATGGTCAATGCTTATGTCCAGACTAAAATCTGCCCAGCCAGGACATATTTGTATCCAGGACACATACAAATATCCAGGACATATTTGTATCACTGCCAATACTTTTTCTTGCCAAAATTCTATTGTGGTAAATTTACCAAACTATACAGCATTTAGTATTTGTAGGAATCGTAAATTTAATAGCTCTGGCAATGGATTGTCTATATGATTTGTTTGTAGATATGCAGGCAAGAGATTTGACAATGCCACTTAAGTTTAGCTTATTGCCAAATATGGTATTACAAGACAGTCAGTTTTGAAGCATGTCTAATGTCCATTACTTCATTACTCCTTGTAGTGTTGTTTAAAACCTGTTTGTATTAAGTATTATTATGGTGCATTGAATGGTTAGGATCATTTTCATGTACCATTGTACAGCAAGAGGGAGCCTGTATTCCGCGGAATACGGAATAGCAGAATTACGGAATAAGCGAAAATCACATTCTAAATTATTTTGTTATTGTTTATATAGCCTCTTTGTAATATACATTCCTCACCTCGTAGAGAACACAATCACGATGGCACCGATTCCGGGGCGATCTTTAAATAGGATATGTACAAAGATATTCACTCTAGAACAATCTAGCTAACTAAGCTAAAATACCATCAAATACACTTCACTACACAATCGCTAGAAAACTAGAAGTTCTTTGTGCTATACTTACTCATACCAGCTGTCACACACGAGTAACTGCCCAAATTTATTAGAGTTATATACGAAGTGTTAGAGCCGAGGTTGGAGCTCTGATGTTGGGAGCTGAAAGCAGTATTATTCTCTGAATTTATTTGAAACACTTTAGGAAATGGTAACAGAGTTATAAGAAAGGTCAGATTATTCCATGCATGCAGGGTAGCTACCTAGGGGGTGGATTGTTTTGTCCTAAACTATTTGGCCAGTTAGGTAGCTAGCTAGCTGCTCGTGTGTGATAGCTGGTATGAGCAAGTATAGCACAAAGAACTTCTAGTTTTCTAGCGATTATGTAGTGAAGTGTATTTAACAGTAGTTTAGCTTAGTTAGATTGTTCTAGAGTGAGTATCTTTGTACATATCCTATTTAAAGATCGCCCCGAGGGTCAGTGCCATCGTGATTGTTTTCTCTACGAGGTGAATAATGTATATTAAAATGTTATAGAGGCTATAAACAATAACAAAATATTTAGAATGTGATTTTCACTTATTCCGTAATTCTGCTATTCCGCTATTCCGTATTCCGCGGAATACAGGCTCCCCAGCAAGAGAGCGCTAACATGCTCTCCCTATTATGTAGACTTGTGCATTATTCAGTACTTAAAATTAATAATTGCAGTTTGAGGAATTGTATATATTACAGTTGATTGGTACACTAAAATAAATTAATGGTCAGTGAGATCACAAGTGTTTGATGACATAAGCTTGTGTAAACAAGATTAAAGACTTTCAATATTGTTTACACAAAGCGTGTATCATCATAGTCATTATCTCAACTTTGTAGTGATTTTCCATATTTCCCAATGTATTCGCTACTGGGAATATCAGTTTGAAAACTAGGTAATGAGGTCAGTTTGTGTAGGTGGTGCAGTATACCACAAAGCCTTACAGTACTTTCATGCCATGTGGAACAAGGTTACGGTTGACAAGTCAATTGAATTAGCATGTTTTATCTCTTGGTCGCTAAACTCTTGACAACTGGCAGTAGTGTAATAGTTGGTGAGACTGGTAGGACTAAAAAGGATAGATCATGTTAACTAAACACTGTCCTAACTAGTAAGTACGATACTGCCCAAGTGCAATGTTGCACTTGCTCGAGATTTTTTAAAATCGCTAATTAAAGGGCGTGGCAACTGCTTTGCTCACAAGACAGCATGGCAGCTGTTTCTTCTTGTGAGTGAAACGGTTGCCACACCCCTTAATTAACAGTTTTTTTAGATCTTCAGCAAAATTGCACGTGCGAGCGAGTGCAACGTTGCGCTTGGGCAGTACTGTAACAGTAAATCATTTTCAATAGGAACAAAGTCTCCTTCAGGTACTGTAGCTATGGGAAACTGTAACCTCCAGACTAAACCCTGATTAGTTTTGCACAGTAATCTTTTGTGTACATGTTGTGTTGGTCCATTATTAGTGTAAATTTGCATAAAATATAAATTTCATGTTATTAAAAACATTGCAAGCTAGACAGAATTGCAATTATTTCCATTGAAAGTGAAGTTACGTTGTGAAGTGATTCACCGTTCACATACAGTGTAATTCCTGGAAGTTTGGTTGTGATTCTCAATTTATGGTGCACAATAGTATTTTATTATAGTGTTCTTGTTCTCTCATATAGTGAAGTTAGAAGAAATGAGAGTTAGAGCAATCTGTACCTTGTACCTGTAACAGTATATGACCACTTTTGTGACTGCTGTAGTAGCCGTTATTCCCTTAGGGATATCCCCTTTATGAAATATGAGATTGTATTGATGTGTTTTGATGTACTTTAACACATGCACATACACACACATACACAAAAGCGAACACACACACACACACACACACACATGCACATGCACTACGTTACACTCATGCAGTGATGATTTAATATTACAGGAGACTACAGACCAACCAGGAAGTGTTTAGCAGGTGTGCTGGACCATCTAATGTGTTGCGTGTGTCGTTCCGTGAGAGGAAGGACAGACTAGAAAAGCAGAAAAAGTTTGAGAAGGAGAGACAAGAAAAGCTCAGGTTAATACAAGAGCGGAAAGAACAACTCAAAAAAGAACTAAAACTACAACAGACTGGTTTAAGTGAGTGTTACACTACGCACACACCAATCTTGCCAGCTAAACTTGACTTTTTGTCATTATTTGTTGATCAACAAAGTATCATTGACTGGCCAAACTACTGTAGCTGGCTGATACTTGGTATTCCATTCTTGGGCACTATAGATAATGATGATGTAATAAATATAAATTCTGAACTGGTATGGACTAAGCTGGGATGGTCGTGAATACCAGTGTGCATTTGAAGGTCACGTTTGGTTGTAGAGCTCAACAAATGTGGCATATTACAGCATCCTTGAGCCTTCAATATGCAAGGATAGAACAGGGATGTTCTCTCCATGAGCAGTTGAACAAGAGAGTTAGGCTTGATTTGCCTAGTAATAGCATGATTAAAACTTGCATAATGTTTTCGTTGTAGCATGTGTATTGTTTCAGTTCATTTTATTGTAAAAGTTTGTTGGTGCGAGCTATGTGGCTTTTTTGCAGAGATTGTCACATTTATTTAAGAGCCTGTGCTTGTATTTGGATCAAAGTTGGAAGTGACATTTAAGCAGCATAAAAGCATACCAACAATTACGTAGGTGAAGCAAACTGTTGTAGGAAGCACTACTGAGTTTCACCACAGAGAATAGTGTGCAAGTATTGTGGAATCATTTTGAAGTTAGCATATTTGCTTTGCTGCTATATAGTTAGTGAGAACTTTTTTTTTGCTGTTTTGCAAGCAAATCATTTAATTTGCTGAGACCTCCTGTAATCCACCACCCTTTGGAGCTAAAATATATTTTGTTGATCAAGTTGGGAGGGTCTTTTTGGTTTAGAATATAGTTACGGGGTGCCAGGTGTCTGAGGTCTAGATTGATTGATTTGCAAATACTGCACAGAATAACACAATTGAAAACCGTAGCCATACAACATACACAACATGTACACAGGAATTTTCAACTAGAGTAGGGACCATCGCACATTGAAAAAAGTACTGAAACAAGCTGGAGTAGTGCACGATATAAATCACAGTAGAACAATAAGAAGTGTTATATCCCTACTGTACATTTCCATTATGGTATCTTCAGCACAGTAGGGATATAACACTTTTTATTGTTTTACTGTGAGCACTACTCCAGCTTGTTTCAGTACTTTTTATTGATGTGCTATGGTCCCTACTCTAGTTGAAAATTCCAATTTTTGTGTACTTGTTTAACTTTTTTTGTAAAATACAATTATTATGACTGGTGAACCCACGCATACCGCATCAAAAGAAATGGCGCCATGCCTCTGCTATCAATTATTGTCTGAAAGTGAAGAAGTATCCATTATCCTTTGTTGTTAGCTATGTTCAACCCATTGCACAGCATTACGAGCCAAGAACTGTTTGAAAACACCTCTGCAATCAAAGTAGCCACTATGAAAAATATGGACGATTTCCATTACCATTACAAAGGGAAGCCATGACATACTACTGCCAAATCGACACCTTTTGCTGTCAACAAAAGATGAATGGGACACAATGGAGGACGCTGGTAAGTCCATGAAGAATGCATTGTACATACTGCGGTATGCCAAAAGGCACCTCTCGGGCCAAATCATGGATGTCGAACAGTGAAAAAATCAAGCCTGTAGCCTTAGCCGTTATCGAGTTATGCTTGTCTGAAGGCATCAGTTGGGCAGTCAGGTAGTAGCAACAAGCCTTACAAATAGCACAAACACAAATGACAACTGCAGAAATTAAACCCAGGTATGTAGATCTAAATGATTTTCCTAATCTTGAAATTAATCAACCATGAAATGTTATGTTGTGTCAAGAAATGAATGTTATGTAATTATAATGAGTAAAAGGAAAACCATTTGTTTCCTTGTTGAAATCTGGAGCCATGACAAATTCCAAAGAAGTGAAGCCATTTTGTTGAGGTGTCCTACATGTGTTAGTAATGTTAATGAGATGATTATCTGATGTGATAATTTGTACTTTGTAATCAGTAGACTGTACATCGAGGAAACCATAAAAATGTTCAGATATTTACATTTGGACTTTGTACCTAAATTGCTTATCAATTTGGCTGTGACCTTATTACACAGTGACCTTATTATACAGTGACCTTATTACACAGTGACCTTATTACACAGTGACCTTATTATACAGTGACCTTATTATACAGTGACCTTATTACACAGTGACCTTATTATACAGTGACCTTATTACACAGGTGGCTACATTAGATAGGTCACTTTGTACACAAATGACACTTTGATTTGACGCTAGTAGTTACTATGACCAAGAGTTCATAATATAGAGAGGGAATATACCAAGAGTGTCCAACACTGTATTACCTGGTCAAAACACACTGTGTTCAAAGATTGCATCATATCCTGAATATTTCAGTATACTTGAGTATAATTCCATACAAATTCGTCACCTGGCTTCACCTACTGATTTATTAAAGGGAAGCATTCATAGTGCTTTGCTTTAATAGAATTAACATCTGTAAAGTAGTGAGTTGATAAGTTTTGGTGCTGATAATTATTGTGTAATCTTTGAAGCAGTGTGTTTTGATCAGGTAATACAGTGTTGGATACTCTCCCTCCCTCTTTATATTATGAACTCTTGCTATGACTGTTTATCCCCTAGAAACCAGTCTCTCTGTTCCGGTCACTATACTGACAGATGAACTGGATGGCCCAGAAGACTCACTAACTCGCTCATCCCCAGTCATCAGTGGAGGCAACCTCAAGCGATCTTCACCAGTTATCACAAAACGACCATCTGGTAACCTGTCAAGTAGCAGCGAGCAACTAGGTTATGTCATAACGACTGCTAAGAGTTCCTCACCAATGCAGAACAGTGTATGCCTGTCCGTCCGTCTGTGTGTAGTGTAGTATAATGTAACTGGTACACTGTCTGTGTTTTGTGTTAATTCCTTGTATTGTACTATCTGTGACTGACTGACTGACTGACTGACTGACTGACTGACTGACTGACTGAAAACATCTAAAATGATAGCAAAATGTCTGCTACAGCAACATACAATATTGTGCACATTTAATTACTTCAGTATGTGTTAAAATAAGATGTATTTCCCACGTACAGTGAAACCTGGGAAGGACACCTTGGGACCAGCCAAAAGTGTCCTGATTATTAAGGTGTCCTGGTTATCAAAGTGTCCTGACTATCAAGGTGTCCTGATTATCAAGGTGTCCTGATTATCAAGGTGTCCTGATTATCAAGGTGTCCTGATTATCAAGGTGTCCTGATTATCAAGGTGTCCTGATTATCAAAGTGTCCTGACTATCAAGGTGTCCTGATTATTAAGGTGTCCTGGTTATCAAAGTGTCCTGACTATCAAGGTGTCCTGATTATCAAGGTGTCCTGATTATCAAGGTGTCCTGACTATCAAGGTGTCCTGATTATCAAGGTGTCCTGATTATCAAGGTGTCCTGATTATCAAGGTGTCCTGATTATCAAGGTGTCCTGATTATCAAGGTGTCCTGACTATCAAGGTGTCCTGATTATCAAGGTGTCCTGATTATCAAGGTGTCCTGATTATCAAAGTGTCCTGATTATCAAGGTGTCCTGATTATCAAAGTTTCCTGGTTATCAAGGTTTCCTGGTTATCAAGGTGTCCTGATTATCAAGGTGTCCTGATTATCAAAGTGTCCTGATTATCAAGGTGTCCTGATTTTCCAGTTCAATTTATGTACTAAGGGATACTTTGGGACCATTACCAAGTGTCCAGATTCTGCGGGTGTCCCCATTTTCAAATGTCCTGATGAACAGGTTCCATTGTACAGTGTGTAGTTGCTGTATAAATCAAATTTCTTGCTGTTCCAACTGTAATTCATCGTAAAAGCCTGAAGCTTGCGGTCCACTCCTTGTACAAGGAAATTTAAGGGGATTTTGCTCAGCCGGTCACTGCTTGAGGCCCTGATGTGCTCTCAAGTCATCATGAAATACATTTACACGTTTTTATCACTCAATAGGATCCAGTGATAGCCCCTTATCCTCCAGGAGTAATGGCGAAGACTAACAAGGCTACCAAACAAGTGCAGGGAAAACTTTACCTCAAGGTGACTTTACCAGTGTGCCTATGTATGTGTGTTTGTGTTTTAACATATTTACACCTGTAGACTGGTCTGTGTTGTGGTTAGGGGTACTACATCATTGGTCTATCATGGCTTCTTGTCAGTCTTTTTTATACATGTACATCACTGGTAGCTGGCATCCTCTGTAGCTTCCCTTCTTTGTAATCAAGAGTGTGTGGGGTGTAGATCAGTGTATTGTGTTACCATGACAACTTGCATTGTGTTGATCCCCCAACTATGTCTACTTAGTGGAATCATATCAGACAATGTATTTTAATTTGTTTTACTTCAACGATATTGTTGACACATCAAACATACTTCAAGCAAATGGCTGGACATGTGCTATTTATAGGATGTACAACACCAACTCCTTAGTTGGTAGGTTCTTGTTAGCTGGATGTTGGGGTGGTATTAGGTCCACTTGTGAAAGCTCAACAAGCTGTGTCCCTAACACAGCTTCTTGCTCATAGTGTAGTACAGGGTTAAAAGTGATGGAGAAGCTCATTGGATGGGCAACCTGAGCTCACTAGTCGAGCTGTGGTCTCTAAATAAGAATACTGTACATGTAAAAGGAAACGGAAAACTGTATCCGGGAGGATAAAAATACCATAGAAGTGCTGGGATTTCCTTATGAGGAGCAAACGGAATATGTGATGTACTTCATAAACAATAGCAATGATGTGATGGTATACAATGAAGATGTTGGGTATTTGATTGGCTTCTTTGGCTTTAATTAAACTATCTGGCATTGTATGGCTGAACCAGAGGGTTTTGTTGTTATATAAGTGTGGTTGTTAGTGTGGTTGTTAGTATGGTTGTTAGTATGGTTGTTAGTATGGTTGTTAGTATGGTTGTTAGTATGGTTGGTTTCATATCAAGGGGATATTTTAAGGGAAAAACCTATTAGGGATAAAATGTGATGAACCTATCACCTGATGTGCTAATTTAATATAGCCATGAATGTCAGTAAACTTATGACAGGTTGTAATGTCAACTAGGTGATGATCTTTAACAGCTAGCTACATCGTCCCTACTAGATTGGCTTTTCTTTCCACTTGTTTGTCTATAATTTATAGCCAATCACTGCAAAACTAATAATTTCTACCCGTTTATAAGTGCAAGCGACTATTTTAGAATGAGTTAGCACTTTTGAAATCCAGTGTGATTTGACCTAACACAGTGTACTATTATCCAGTAAATTTTTAATGTATTATTAGTGAAGTAGACTGTGATGCTCTACCCTGAGGGGGCCTGTGACGCTTATTCAAATCGTGAAAGAGGGAAAGTCCCACAATGACAGAACTATATCAGTAAATGTGTGTTTACGCGAAGAAGCCCAGAGCGAAGGAATGGACAATTTGGACTACAAATAAATTCTTCCAGGGTAGAACAAAACCATAGTTACTGATTGAATAAGGTACAACGGTAACATGCAGCATTCCTCCTTCAGAATTCCAAAAGGCACTTCTTGAATGCAAGCAACCATTTTCCTTGAAAGAATTGAGCACGTAGCTCCAGACGTTTATCATCTAGTGCCATCCGGATGCAGCAGAAAGTCAGGCAGGCAGTCATAGAAAAGTACCTAGTTTGGAATTTGTTTTTTATTATTTATTAATTTATTTTTTTGGTGCTGGGGTTGTTTCCACCCATTAACTGTATGCAACCATTACTTTATGTTTAGTTTGTAAGGCTGCTGTTTGGTGGAGTTCTTTTTGGTCTGAACTTACAAACCTCCATCATCCCTACTATACAGTACTACTGTACTGTATGATAAAACAGTTATGCTTGTTAATTTTATGGATGGAATTTGTGATTTTGGTAAAACTAACAAAAAATTCTGATATCCAACCCTGCCATAACTCTTGATGTTATGGTTTGTCCAATGAAAATTGAGCAATTATTTTCTCTGGTGGCAGTAACTAATGGTTACCATGTTGTTGTTTATTATCCCCTGCAGGTATATGTGAAACAGAACAAGCGACTGGTGTTACATGTTGACAAGGCAACGGGACTAGCAGCTGCTAATAATGACAATACCTCTGACCCGTAAGTCAAACATGGCATGTTACTATGGTAACCTCATCTTTGGCAACAGGTACGCACTAATCTACATATTACCCGATCATCGTCAACTAACTAAGAAGAAGACGAGAGTAGCTCTGAGGACCTGTGATCCTGAATGGGACATGTATTGGGAGGTGTGTGTAGTGTGGGAATTAATTGCTGGGGAAATAAACTATCCACGCCTCACTTAATAGTGTTACTGAGTTTTGAGTTCCACAACCTTGATCTGGAGCCGTCCTCCTGTGAATTACTACTCTTGCAAGAGGATTTTAATAACTATGCAATTAACATGAATGCCTCTTGATAGCATTTAACATACGTCGTACCTCCTCTGGTGTCCAGGGGGTGACTACTATTAGGGGGTATCCACAATTCAATCGCCCTGTATACTAATATCAGACCAAAAGCACTTTTAATTTTTTGTAGTATTCATTAACTTTGTAGGGTTTCTCAATTGACTGCTGGAGTACATTATATCAACCAAAATACCACAACCTGTTGTATATTTTAGCCCTTTTTAAAAAATTCTGTGGTTGTGTAACCATACCGTATATCCTAATAAACAGTGTACTAGTAAATAGATCAAAGCCTGCCCTACATGTTGGTGGTGGTCTGGGATTAATCTGTCGAGGCAATCCTGAGTAGTGAAGCAATAATGCTGACATGGTTTTGCGGTCTATTAATACGTGATTGGTCCAAAGAGATAGGTTTACCAGTACAATAAACTGGTAAGGACTCTTCTTTGTAGTAAAAATCAGCACTTTAGGTAGTAGCGAACTTACTAATCATGGTTTTTAACAATATCCCTAGCATTATTAGCTCAAAACACCAATTAACTTTATCACTTCACTACACAAGATTGCCTAGACAGATTAATCCCAGACCACCACCAGTGTGTAGGACAGGCTTTGGTCTATTAAACAGTACATTGTTTATTAGGATATACGGTATGGTTATACTTGTAACCACAGAATTTTTAAAAAGGTCAAAAATGTACTGAGGCTTGGAGTATTTTCATGGAAGAATGTACTCCAGCACTTACATCATCAGTAATTAGTATGATTGTATACCGTCAGCCCAAAAGGCACCTAGTTTTTCAATGAAACCCTGCTTTTTAACAAATCCTTTGAGCTCACATGAATGTGTCATACCTCATCTGCCTGGGCACCACCACAGAGCACAATAGATTGTCCCCCAAACTCACATAATACAGCTGCTGTCGTGTGGTGATGAGTTCTTTATGAATACACACACATCCTTAATTGTGGTGCTGATCAGTCATCCCTCTCCTCCATCATCAGTATAGCTCTTGTTAACTTGTTCCCTTCTTGTTACTATAGAGTCCTCTGCCAGGTAAAAGTGACTTCAGTGGACAGATTTTATGGGTGTCCATCTGGCACTGGAACAGGTTCAGCAAGGCAGAGTTCCTTGGTGAGGTTATGCTGCCATTATGGCAGATGAATCTCAACAATAAATCTACTAAGAGCTACCCTCTACAACCGGTAAGTGTTTGTGTGTAGTGATGTTGTTTAGCTGTACCTTAGCCTTCTAACCTGGGTAATGAGTATAGCTTGGCACACATCTCATTCAATTGAGCTATGCCAAGCTTAGTCCAGAGGGAAAAATATTTGTGATTTTCACAAATTGGCTGCTATCCATGAAAATTTCTCCCTTAAAATTTGCGGCTCAATCCAATCACATTGTCCAGTATTATGATGTATCTTGGAGAAGCGAAGTTTCCCCACTCAAAATTTTGGATGGTGCAATCCACGAAATATTTCCCTCTTGTATAACTTTGTACGTGTGGTTATACGCTGATATGATTACTGTCTCACAGGCCATTGTCTAAATAACTATGACATGCATTGCTACTGTAGGATTTATAACACTCGCAGGAATTACCTCAGCTCTTATTACATCATTCCTGAGGGGTAGTTTATCAATCCTAGTTTCCCTATACTTAGCTCACGTGATCCTGAGCTGTTAGATGAAGTAGTTTGAACAATTAAAAGGCTACACAAACCAGAACAGGATGTAAATGACTGGCACCAAGACGTCAAAGCGTAACCTCCATTACCTAAGTGTCAGTTCAAGACGTGTTCAGCTAAACTATGAAGTTGTGTTCAGCTAAACTATGAAGTTGTGTTCATCTACTCTAACAGAACACACACAAGTTGACAATGGAAAGATGAATAAAAAAATTGGAAATTTAAAAATGGAAATAGGGATCACTGAAAAAAGCCACGAAACAAGAAGGGATTGCTGGGGTGGTATCTAAACCACTAATCCCTATTTTGACTCTGTTATAAATCTTTAGTTACATGCTCTGTCATTTTGAAACGAGTCGAAATAGGGATTTGTGGTTTACATACCACCCCGGTTGTTTCGTGGCTTTTTCAGCGATCCCTATTCCTATTTTTAAATTTCCAATTTTTTATTCATCTAGTTTGTGCACTATTTATTAATCCAGTAATGGATATATGGATATCTTTTATTTATAATGAAGACTGTTGTGAATAGTGTAATTTTGCATTCTGCATAGTAACACTGTCAACATTTCAGTACACACATGAAACTGATCAAATTGCAATGTGCTTACGGAATGAGATGTCTCCTAATATGAGCTAGAATTTACATTACTGATGCCTTTAATAGCTGTCAAATTCAGTGCAAGGATTGTAGTTATACACTTGACTGCATCATTAGAGTATTTATGTGACTGCTCTATTAGAGTATTTAATTTGGATAACCCGCCCACATCCAATAATCACGGAGGTAAAAAACATCTTGTAACAAAGTCTTCAGCACAGATTAAGCTTCCTGGCCTATACTGAGTTTAATAAAGACAGATTCTATTAGCCACAAGCAGTGCACATCAAAAAACCAAATTTTGAGTGCGATCTTGTATGGCTTTTCGAGTGTAATGGCATTTGGCAAGAAGAAACGGCCCGGTTTGGGCTGTTTCATCCGAAAACAAAATCAAAAATAGGTCATGGACACGCACAATGATCTATTCAGTAAGCCTTGCTACTTTTTATCCCAGGATTCTCCTTGTAAACTTCACTATGCCTGTGAAAGAATAATATTATGAATTATACAACCAAGTACTAAAGATAATACGAAATGCGGTTAAAATTATGTCATTAATAATGAAATAAATAAGTAATTAATAAACTAGTGGTACCCGCACAAAATTCGCGTGATACTAAGACAATTGTCATGTCCTATTCTGTGAATACACTTAAATCTGAACATTACTAATGATCAACGATGAGCTATATTCTAATTCAACTTGCGTTTGTCACATACATACAGTGGTTTATATTTGATTGTGTCGTCAATAACTGAATTGGAGTTCCACTTCTATATCCTAATCATGATATTGTTGTGTTGTTTACTTATTACATGACAAAGTGTGTATGCAGTGTAGTATTGAGTATGAGTATTTCAAGTTAATCAGCTGTACTGAGCAAGAAGGTCAACACCAGCATGTGTATTAGAGTTGTATGTTAGTTGCTTTCAAGTGATTGCTCAATTAGAGGTCATGTGTGTTCTATTAGGGTAGATATTGTGATGGATGTTCTATTAGGGTAGTTAAACTAATAGAGCTTCTGGAAGTTTCAGCTGTCCCTGCTGCAGAGTTAACCAAAGGAGTGAAAATGTGTCTCCCTACACATTGAAGACTGCAATAGCAGCTTCATGATCTTGTTCATGATTCGTCGCCTGGTAAGGTAGATGTATGTGCTATTAGAGTAGTTGAACATAATCTTTCGTTCTTCCTTACTCACAATGGTGTCATCCTGCAGAGTGTGTCTTTTACCTTGTGTAGTCTTGTTAGGCAGCCTGATTGGAGTGATCATCGCTTGTTAACTTGCCACACCCACTACTAAACTCTCCTTTTCCTTTACCCTTGCAGTGGTGTTGCTGGTAATCCTCCGTTTTAGGTCTGTCTAGTCCCTGACCTGCTTGTGTTCGTGTTGCAGTAGCTATACTTCATCTAGCGCACAGTGGTGTGGGCCTCAGGATGTCTATCCTTGTAGCAGACAGCACAGCAGGGTGCAGAGTGTGTATTTCCAGCGAGTCTTCCTTCCATAGTCTCTGTCAAGTAGCCTGATCATCGCTCGTAGACTAGCCACACCCACTACGAAACTCTCCTTTTATACTGGTGGCTGTGTTTGCCGGATGATTGCGTACACACCAGATCACATGATAAAATTTGCTGATGTGATTGGTTAAAATCATGAAAAAGTGATTGATCCTATTTCATTGTAAGCTTTTCTATATGACGCCATCTGATTTCTATTGGCAACGCGTGTATACCGGAACGCCGTATACGCGTATCCTAAACTTATAATGGCCATTGACAGTGATAAGTATCTCGCAACCAAGGTTAACACGTAATGATAGACACGAAAACCACCTTATAACACATTGATTTGGACGGGTAGTTGGTCTAGCGAGTTTGAAGCTAATTGGGAAAAATCAGGGAAGGGTTTTTGTTTTAAAATTTTATGGCCTCGATTTCCGTTTCTTGTTCTGTCGTCCACAGAGGGAGAGAAATGTCTAGTGTAAGCTGGGATAGGGAAGGCCGGTAACATGATAAGGGTCTCCAGAAAGTTTTGGACGCATTTGTGTCTTCCTCAGCTAGCTACGGTGGTTTAAAGGATATTTTCCGTAGTTTAACGAATCGCCACCAGTCCAGGATCAAAAGATTTGCATCAAATTTTAGAGTTGAATGGTACCGATCCGATTGGAATCTGACCAAGAATGAAGGGGCAGTGCCGGAAAAGAGTTAGAGAATTATTATATAGGTAATGTTTGAGAAAACTACAAGGCCTAAGGCTTCGCACTCACCGGGAATAGAATCCATGTTGTAAGAAGAGACAATCGTATATAATGGATGGGTGTTCTCGTGGAGGTGATAGAAACGTATGACGATTCTATTTAACGCCGATCAAAACAGTTAGCACATGATGCCCACTAGACAAGTGAACTACTGTTCATTTGTGTTTGAAAGTGGGCAATAGCGACTATTTTGATTGGAAGACGAGTGGTTGCTACGAAATGCGGTTAAAATTATGTCATAAATAATAATAATGAATTAATAAATAAATAATGTTTGGGAAAACTACAAGGCCTGTGAACTTGCACTAACAGGGGTTCGACTCACTGGTGAACAAAGGCACAAACGTATAATAATTATGCCTGTTCAGTCGTGCTGATGACTTGAACGAACGTGTAATTCTATATAACGCCCATCACCACACCCATGATTCCAAAGGCCGGGAGAAGTTAGCGGCCACAAGCGACCATCGGCAAATCTACTACTAACTTGTCTACTAATTGTTTGTGCCCAGATCTTTGTTCAGACAAGTGCCAGGTGCTGCTGTAAGCCATCCCAAGCCATATGATGCGTTCAGGTGGATTATTAACAAAGGTAGACTATGTTTCATGTTGTAATACTGTTGCATTGTTTGTTTGTTTGTACTGTGTCTGTGTTTAACTACCCAGTAACAATAAATAAAATATATCTCCTGTTGCTGTGAAGTGCCAATCTGGCGCACACCACTGATGATGTTCCATATCCATGAGTACCGTAGATTCCCTAAAATTTCGGCATATCTAAATATTCGACACTCCCCGTGCTTTGAACGCAATGTGCTCTAAATTTCGGCAAGCGGAACGAAAGTTTCTATTGTAAGCACACTAATTTTTCGGCACTTGGAGTACTAGTTGACGAAGGTTTCTTTAGTACTGAGGATTCCCAGTGACCTCACATAATATACTACCTCGATGCTGGATGAAGCACCAAGTGTGAAATTGTTCACGGAACGTGTCCAACGATGTTATCGTGTGACATCACGGCTACCGCAAAACGATCTTCGTTTCTGTTCACAGAATAACATCTCTCCTGGAGCCCACAAACATGATACATCCTCAGATGTAACGCTCTGTTAAGTCATGGAACACTTCATGCAGCAACTGGGAGCTAGCGAGATTTAATTAATTATCACGAGATAGCTAGTGTAATAGTATCGATTGTGGTTTCTATTATTATTAGTGTCGAGTGACTGTATACAAAAGCAATGCAGTAATGACATTGATCATCTCTCCTGGATAATGTAGGCAATCACGGTATATAAGTTAGTGCTGAAGCGAAGTGAGTGTTGCAGCCAGTATCGTCAGTTCCGCCACAAGGCATTCCTGTTGGTCCCTGTAGAAAGAAATCCAGAAAGTAACCAGTAAGCAAATCGCAAATAACATAGCCATGAAGCGTGCAGATTGTATTAGGGATAGATCCCTAAAAATTCGACAATAACACCGGGTTGGTACATTGTTTTCCTAATTGTTTGGCCAGACATGAACGGAATTAATTTATTTCTGCCAAATTTTTAGGGAATCTACAGTATTCCTTTGAAGGCACTGCCACCTTTCACAGCGATCTGCTACACATTTTATTCATCTTGCAGTGTATCCAAGACACCATCTGACCATTTTTTGACATATCGGCCCATCTCATACTTTAAAAATGTAACTGAGCGGACGAGTCAGATAACAGTTGTGTGTGACACATAGTGGAAATACTTGGCTTCTTTTGTCCCAAATAACACTGTGGTCTGCCTTGGCAACTCCAGCCATGTCTTAATCCATCACCCTGATCCATCCTTATTTAAACAACTGGTATCACATGAGGAGGACACAAATTGTGTACAGATACATAAATTAATATACTTGACTTAATTAAGCATTTGTTGGTCAGTATGAATTCTGAGGGCCTGCTATATATGTACTTATATAATTGTATATAATTATATTAGAATGCATGTGGCTGTTGTCTTAATTATACCCAATAAAGCTTAAGCATCTGATTATAATTGCATTTATGTGCCAACACACACACACACACACACGCACGCACGCATGCACACACACACACAAACACACACTGTACTGGTCATGTACTGCCTTATTGGTAGGTTGTCCCGTTGGTGATTTTACTTGGTTGTATGTGCCCCGGGCCTAGTTATACAACCAAGTACTAAGAATAATACGAAATGCGGTTAAAATTACGTCAAATAATAAATAAATAATTAATTAATAAATGAATAAGTGATGTTTGAGGAAACTAGAAGGCCTAAGGCTCCGCACTCACCTGGAGACAGTTTTATATTAGTGAGGTCTATCTGTGATGGTAAGTGAAATGGTACGACGATTCTATTTAATGCCTATCAAAACAAGTAGCACGTGACATGCATACCATTGTTGTGACGTGTTCGCTCTTCGGTTTGCTTGTCAAACTTAGAGAAGTAATGGATCCTAGAGAGAAGACGGGCTGGAAAGTAGATGTAAAACGGGTTAGTGTTAATTAGTCAGGTGATAGGTGCTTCATTACGGCTGGTTGTTTACAGGCGACTTATTATAAATAACGCTAGCTAGCTAGTGTCAGTTTCTCCAGCTCATCAGCCTATCGGAGTCATAACTTGGAGAGAGGGTGCTTGCAGAATAATGTAAGAAGGCTGGAAGTAAGTCTCTTATAAAGTAATGTACAATCGAGATACTCTAATAGAGCAGTCACTTAATTGTAGTAGAGCGCACACATTTAATTACCCACAGTGTGCATCTGGTTACTGGTTAGTTATGTTATACTATTTACAAGAAAGTGAGGTTGCTAAAGTAGCTGTGTGTTATCTTGCAGACATTCTCAAATTGATATATACTCTAATAGAACAGTCACTTACCCTAAACAGTTTCAAACTGTTGTAGCTGTCACATCTACAATTAGTTACTAAATCTATGTAGATGTAATGTAATTGCATAGTACTGTTATATGACTGATGTTGATGTAGTACCACTAAGAGTAGTTATATACTGTTTTATTATTGTCTTGAATGCAGTGTGCTAGCTTGTCCCATTGGTTGAGTTGATTTGAGATCATAGTTATTTTGATCATGCTTTAACCACCTAATATCCTCACCAGGGGGTTGTCATGTTGGTGTATGTACTTGGTTGTATGTGATGCGGTCCTAGTTATACAATGAAGTACTAAAGATGATACGAAATGCGGTTAAAATTACGTCATGTAATGAATAAATAATAATTAATGTTCTCGAAAACTGCGAGGTCTAGAGACATGAACTAACCGGGGATAGATTCGCCTGTGAATGAGGGCACAAACGTATAATCGTCATGCCCGTTCGTGCTGATGACCTGACCATACATGAAATTCTATATAACACCCAGCACCACACCCTTGCTTATTTACAGATTGCGCGAAGGAGAAGACTAGCGATGTCTGTGAAGTGACAGCAGGAGAGCCAGAGGCCACTTTACACGTAAACAAGAAGATTACAAGTAAGTTTTTATGTTTGTAACTTCTCAAGTCTCCATGCCAGCTGCCAGTGGATTCATTCACATAAAATATGTAAATAAACAATACAAGAAAACATTTAAACATAGGCCACGCTCTTTACAATACAGTTACATATAAAATACAAGTAAACAATTTTGTCTTGTGCAGCTGACATGGCCAACTTCCTTTGTGTTGGTGTCAGACAATTCAATACATGCTTAATCTTTTTTTCCTTCACCTGGCGTAGCTACTAGGCTCTGGCTGGCTTGGCTGTCTTCCTTTATCTAGTTCATCTGGCTTGCATACGCCTACAGTATTGCGTAGCTATCTCCTGCAAGTTGTGTATGCATACGTAATTATAATGTGTCACCCATCACTGTGCCATTGCTACACCACTGGTGATCCTTATTTAGCTCTAGTTGATGTTGATACTTCATTGTATATTGGGTAATAATTTTTATCTGGTGATGTTGCCTATAATGTATTGCTGCATACAATACTGCAATAATGTACAGTTCTCTCCTGTATGTTTTGTATACATATACTTTGTACACATCACTGTGCCATTACCACACCAATGATGTACTGGCACTTAGCTACCAGTGGCCTTTAGTTACGATGCCACTATTGTGTTGTATCTGTCACTACTGTGAAATATTGAGATGATTTGGGGATCATGCCTTCACCACCTAATAGCCTCACCGGGGGGCTGTCACGTTGGTGTATGTACTTGGTTGTATGTGACGCGGTCCTAGTAATAAGAATAATAATAATATGAACAAAAGGGCAAATTTCAGTTTTGTCCCAAATACACATACTGTTTCCTTTTCACTTGATACTTACTAGCAGACATGGGGCCAAGTACATGAGTACTTATACTTAAGTACACTTAAGTACAGATTTGAAAGTACTTGTACTTTACTTAAATACTTTCTTAAATTCCCCAGTGTACTTGTACTTATACTCAAGTACTTTGCTAAGTACTTGTATGTACTTGAGTACTTAAAGTACTTGTAAGTACTTGTAAGTACTGCAAACATTGTACATAGTTTGTACACAGTGGGTGTACAATAAGAATATCAAAATTGTATGAAGGTGCAGTTTACAACTTCTTGCGATTCTTCTAATGCCTTCCCCAACCTTAGTATGTATAATGTTGCCATGATTAACGATGTCGCCAATGCTGTTGTTCAAGTCAGTGCGTTTTAAGAGTTTAAGAGAGAGAATAGTTGACAAAAACCAACCCCCCTAGGCACACTTACATACTACAATACACTGAATACAGCATATATTTTACTACAGCAAAATGTACTTGTACTTTACTTAAGTACTTCCAGCATGTACTTGTACTTTACTTAAGTACTCTCTTGATTGCTGCTGGAGTACTTGTACTTGTACTTGGAAAATTCAAAAGTACTTGTACTTTACTTACGTACTTTTAAATGTACTTGGCCCCATGTCTGCTTACTAGTGGACCTATACTCATTGCAAAGAACCACCGGAGGGTTGTTTTGAGTTGAAGGATGCTTTTCAAGGTGGTTTTTAGGTGTGCGTTCTATTAGGATTTTGCAAAAACATGGGTGATCTCGTGGTTCATGATAGCAGTTCAGTTAACCAGGGGCTTAGCTCCCACTGTATCATTCCCTCATTGTACTTGTCCTCCCATAGGAGCAGTCTGTGATACAAAGTGCTGGAGAGTTAAGGATGTCACTACTTTATGAACCTTCTGAGGATGATGATGAGGAAGAAGATGCTAAGAAGAAAAAGAAACACCCCAATGGAAAACTACATGTGCATATCCTTGAGGCTAAGAATCTCTTCTATGATCACTCCTTTGTGAAATGGTGTGTCTGTCTGTATGTGCATATGCCCTGATTTGTCCGTCGTTGTTGACATCCTGTAGTGCATCTGTATGTGTGTATGTCCTGTATGTGAGTGTATGGGTCTATACATCTTGTAGTGTGTCTGTATGTGTGTATGACCTGTATGTGAGTATATGGTCTGTACATCTTGTAGTGTGTCTGTATGAGTGTATGTGAGTGTATGGTCTGTACATCTTGTAGTGTGTCTGTATGTATGTATGTCCTCTATGTGAGTGTATGGTCTGTACATCTTGTAGTGTGTCTGTATGAGTGTATGTGAGTGTATGGTCTGTACATCTTGTAGTGTGCCTGTATGTATGTATGTCCTCTATGTGAGTGTATGGTCTGTACATCTTGTAGTGTGTCTGTATGAGTGTATGTGAGTGTATGGTCTGTACATCTTGTAGTGTGCCTGTATGTATGTATGTCCTCTATGTGAGTGTATGGTCTGTACATCTTGTAGTGTGTCTGTATGAGTGTATGTGAGTGTATGGTCTGTACATCTTGTAGTGTGCCTGTATGTATGTATGTCCTCTATGTGAGTGTATGGTCTGTACATCTTGTAGTGTGTCTGTATGAGTGTATGTGAGTGTATGGTCTGTACATCTTGTAGTGTGCCTGTATGTATGTATGTCCTCTATGTGAGTGTATGGTCTGTACATCTTGTAGTGTGTCTGTATGAGTGTATGTGAGTGTATGGTCTGTACATCTTGTAGTGTGCCTGTATGTATGTATGTCCTCTATGTGAGTGTATGGTCTGTACATCTTGTAGTGTGCCTGTATGAGTGTATGTGAGTGTATGGTCTGTACATCTTGTAGTGTGTCTGTATGTGTGTATGTGAGTGTATGGTCTGTACATCTTGTAGTGTGTCTGTATGTGTGTATGTGAGTGTATGGTCTGTACATCTTGTAGTGTGTCTGTATGTGTGTATGTGAGTGTATGGTCTGTACATCTTGTAGTGTGTCTGTATGTGTGTATGTGAGTGTATGGTCTGTACATCTTGTAGTGTGTCTGTATGTATGTATGTCCTGTCTGTATGAGTGTATGTGAGTGTATGGTCTGTACATCTTGTAGTGTGTCTGTATGTATGTATGTCCTCTATGTGAGTGTATGGTCTGTACATCTTGTAGTGTGCCTGTATGTATGTATGTCCTCTATGTGAGTGTATGGTCTGTACATCTTGTAGTGTGTCTGTATGAGTGTATGTGAGTGTATGGTCTGTACATCTTGTAGTGTGCCTGTATGTATGTATGTCCTCTATGTGAGTGTATGGTCTGTACATCTTGTAGTGTGCCTGTATGAGTGTATGTGAGTGTATGGTCTGTACATCTTGTAGTGTGTCTGTATGTGTGTATGTGAGTGTATGGTCTGTACATCTTGTAGTGTGTCTGTATGTGTGTATGTGAGTGTATGGTCTGTACATCTTGTAGTGTGTATGTGAGTGTATGGTCTGTACATCTTGTAGTGTGTCTGTATGTGTGTATGTGAGTGTATGGTCTGTACATCTTGTAGTGTGTCTGTATGTATGTATGTCCTGTCTGTATGAGTGTATGTGAGTGTATGGTCTGTACATCTTGTAGTGTGTCTGTATGTATGTATGTCCTCTATGTGAGTGTATGGTCTGTACATCTTGTAGTGTGTCTGTATGTGTGTATGTGAGTGTATGGTCCGTACATCTTGTAGTGTGTCTGTATGTGTGTATGTGAGTGTATGGTCTGTACATCTTGTAGTGTGTCTGTATGAGTGTATGTGAGTGTATGGTCTGTACATCTTGTAGTGTGTCTGTATGTATGTATGTGAGTGTATGGTCTGTACATCTTGTAGTGTGTCTGTATGAGTGTATGTGAGTGTATGGTCTGTACATCTTGTAGTGTGTCTGTATGTATGTATGTGAGTGTATGGTCTGTACATCTTGTAGTGTGTCTGTATGAGTGTATGTGAGTGTATGGTCTGTACATCTTGTAGTGTGCCTGTATGTATGTATGTCCTCTATGTGAGTGTATGGTCTGTACATCTTGTAGTGTGTCTGTATGAGTGTATGTGAGTGTATGGTCTGTACATCTTGTAGTGTGTCTGTATGTGTGTATGTGAGTGTATGGTCTGTACATCTTGTAGCGTGTCTGTATGTGTGTATGTGAGTGTATGGTCTGTACATCTTGTAGTGTGCCTGTATGTATGTATGTCCTCTATGTGAGTGTATGGTCTGTACATCTTGTAGTGTGTCTGTATGAGTGTATGTGAGTGTATGGTCTGTACATCTTGTAGTGTGTCTGTATGTGTGTATGTGAGTGTATGGTCTGTACATCTTGTAGTGTGTCTGTATGTGTGTATGTGAGTGTATGGTCTGTACATCTTGTAGTGTGTCTGTATGAGTGTATGTGAGTGTATGGTCTGTACATCTTGTAGTGTGTCTGTATGTATGTATGTCCTCTATGTGAGTGTATGTGAGTGTATGGTCTGTACATCTTGTAGTGTGTCTGTATGTGTGTATGTGAGTGTATGGTCTGTACATCTTGTAGTGTGTCTGTATGAGTGTATGTGAGTGTATGGTCTGTACATCTTGTAGTGTGCCTGTATGTATGTATGTCCTCTATGTGAGTGTATGGTCTGTACATCTTGTAGTGTGTCTGTATGAGTGTATGTGAGTGTATGGTCTGTACATCTTGTAGTGTGTCTGTATGTGTGTATGTCCCACTTCACCATGCTACCACTACAGCTTGCTGAGACCTGGTAAGCAGAAGGCACATCATCCCCAGCAGACTCACATTATTACACAACCAAAGTGTCCGGTCTATGACGAGCAGATGGTATTTGAGAAAGTTTCTGCAGAGACACTATCAACAGCTCATGCTCTAGAGGTTTCAGTGTGGGATGCTCACTTCAATGCTTACCCGATGGGTGTGGTTAGGCTGGGACCACAGCCAACACCTGACAGTAAGCCATGGATGGACTCCCAGGTGTGTGTAGTGTAGAGTGTACATAGCTAGAAATTGTAGTTAGCTAAAGTTGTGGGGTTTAATTAACCCGTTAAAGCCCCCGAGTGCACCAGTGCATTTAAAATTATGTGCATTTGCACACACTAATGTTTTGTCGGGTCTCTACATGTTCTTCACACCATTCTGTAATGGTATACAGCAATATAGGCCAGGATAAAATGATTGTAGTAGTAAATTTACTATTTATGCTGTAAAACGCTGTGTTACTATCGTACTATATGTTAATAGGATGCAGAGGTGAGTCACTGGGAGGCCATGTTGTCAAACCCCAATCAGTGGGTGGAGCAGTGGCAATTGTTACGACCAGATGGTGACTGCAGAGATGTCACTAAGTCGTACACTTTGACGAGGAGTTGCGATGACATACTGTCACCACAGCATAGTGATGGTGACAAAGAAGAGCAGTTTAGCTCCAGCATGCCGATAGTTCATCCCAGCAGTGACAATCATGTCCAAATGATCAACTCATTATCAACTACTGAAAGCATTTCCTCCAGTGTACCCAAGCCGGACACTGCTACCACTGTTGCTACTAGCAACAACGACCAGCCAGTTGAAGAACCTCAGCCACCAATTGTTAATCAACTTAGTACTGAAGATAAGGTGACGGCTGAGAACAGGGAACTAAATCGTGGGGATACTACTGACAGCAATACATTATTCACAACAAGTACTGATAGCAATAAAAAGGTACTAACATTGATGATGATGACATAATAATGATGTCATTACAGCATGTATCACATGAGAATGAATGGTCATATGAGGATCCTAGGCCAAGGACCACTAGTAATGCCAGCGTGAGTTTAACTTTGCTAAAACCGATCTTATCACCTGTGACAGCAGAGACATAAATATATGAATGTATTATTAATGAGTCCAAAGCAAATAGAGTCAAGTGGTCTGTGCTTTTTCCAGCCTCAGTGGCTAGCTTGATAGATCTTTTGGTTGGATGTTTCATGATGTTTGGGAAATAGTCCTGTGCCATTATTTCATTTTAGCCCCTTGGTAGCCTGTAATGTAGTATACTTCATCTTTTTAAAGCAACGCATTGTCCACCACCAACCTCGCCCCCACTACTCCTATTGGAGGTCACCTGATTTGTTCAAGCTCACAAAAATACTCTAAATGTGACAAACCCAGACAAAACCAGACAAAACCAGACAAAACCAGACAAAACCAGACAAAACCAGGCTTTCATGTACATCCAATTGTTTGACTTTGACCAACTGTAACATGACCTTCCAGCATGCTGTTGACCTGAAGATTTCACACACTGCTTCCATTACAAAAGTGCAGGTGAAAATTTGAAGCTGATGGCGTACTCCTACACTAAGTTATCATCTCTCAAAGTTATAAAACTGGATGTGTGTGGAAGCCTGGTTTTGTAGGCCACTTGTGCAGTGGGGATGATTTGGAAGGTAAGGAATTGGTGATACTAGGTACACATACATAGCTTCAACCATTGGTGAACCATTATGCCAAGAGTTAATAATAAGAGAGGAGAGTGTCTAACGCCATATAGTCCTGTAACAGATGATTGCGCAGAAGTTAAACGGCTTCTTTTCCGCGTAACGTACAAACTGGCTAGTATATTTTCGCATTTAACCACAAAGGCTATCCCAGACACAAGGGCGTGCGTTCAACTCGATGTTCAAGTTCACCACGAAGAGCATCGCTCTGTTGCGTAAAGAAGTGTGGCTGTTAACCTCGAAGATAACTCTGGGGGAGAGCGTCTGAGAAACCAATAAACACTGAACCAAAGCAGGAGTATCGCTTCGAATTTTCACTGCGTCGCCATGTTACCCTACCTTTGAGCATTCTTCAATTGTAGGAGCACTGTTCCCTGTACATACAGCTCAGTCTTTAAGTTCAGTCTTTGAATATTCTCGAGGATTCATCACAGTGCGGCTAAACTAATTGCGGTAAGGAAACAAACAAATACTAGAAGCCTATACGTTACACGAAAAGGAAGCCATTTAACTTCTGCACAATCATCTATTACAGGCCTATGCAGCGTTAGACACTCTCCTTTCTTATTATTAACTCTTGATTATACTGTATAACACTTTAACATTTCTCACTACTTGCTAATATATGGGTGATAAGACTGGTGATGATTACTGTCTACAATACACCCACCTCTGCTTAACATTGTTGATAATGTAGTCTGTAACTTTATTTTTTAGTCTCACGCAACTTACTCGGATGCACAAAGTGTCTACAGTGGGTCAATGATGTATACTCATGATGACATCACTGGACAGATCCAGATGAGTGTGTCATATTCTGACACAGATAATACCCTCAAGGTGTCAATCAACAAGGTCCGAGGACTAACTCCACCCAATAAGATTGATGAGAACCACACTAACCCGTATGTTACCTTATTTAGTAACAGATTGCACGACCACCTCAGCAAAAACCCGCAGCATAAATTGTTTTGTTATTATTTCAATATCATCTAACAGTGTCGGGGTTATGAAAGTTTCAGCCGATTATGGTGAGTAATTGTAGCGCTAGACAGTAGAAATATTGATTTGTACAGCAAGTTAGCGACTAAACTTATAATAAACTACACGAACTTACACTTGCAATCATAACCATTATTCTAAAATTTGACTTAACATGTTCGCCACAAAATTCACTTGGAGGTACGTTAAAGAAATGACAATGATTTTGTTTACGACTACCGCATTGTCAATAAACTCACAGGATTTTCCCATGCTCATGGAACATACACAACTGGCTGGCTTATGTGACACACCCATGTGATCCTCTGCAGGCTGTGCTCTAACCCCAGTAGCCATAATTCAAGTGTCTTAATGTGTACAGTGTAGCTGCTGCTGCCAGATATGACACAAACAATGTTTGTGTATGAGGTGTAAAACATTTCATACATATTATACTGTTGAGACTACAGGAACAAAATAAACACATTCAAACTCTCAAGTAAATGTATAGGTTTAATGAATTTGAGACTTGCTTGGAGAATTTGAAACTGGCAGTAGTTTTGTAGCCTGTGTAATTTGGTCAAAGTATGTGTATGCAAACTATACGGGTTTTTGCTGAGATCATTATAAATATTACAACACCATCCCATATATGCCTTATATGGTATGCAATAACCATTATATAAATTTCTTGTAACACTTACACTCACTTGATTAATTGGGGTGAGCCTGATCAAGCCCCACACTAGCGAGTCGATGGTACGTGTGTCTCGTGTGTGGACAAATACTGATACAAGAAAACGCAGTTAACTTACAAATGCTTCCATATAAGGCTGGTACGTACATTTATGACACAAATAATAACTGGCGTGATTTACTGATGTTCCATATAAGGCTGGTACATACGTTTATGACACAAATAATAACTGTCGTGATTTACTGATGTTCCATATAAGGCTGGTACATACGTTTATGACACAAATAATAACTGGCGTGATTTACTGATGTTCCATATAAGGCTGGTACATACGTTTATGACACAAATAATAACTGTCGTGATTTACTGATGTTCCATATAAGGCTGGTACATACGTTTATGACACAAATAATAACTGTCGTGATTTACTGATGTTCCATATAAGGCTGGTACATACGTTTATGACACAAATAATAACTGTCGTGATTTACTGATGTTCCATATAAGGCTGGTACATACGTTTATGACACAAATAATAACTGTCGTGATTTACTGATGTTCCATATAAGGCTGGTACATACGTTTATGACACAAATAATAACTGTCGTGATTTACTGATGTTCCATATAAGGCTGGTACATACGTTTATGACACAAATAATAACTGTCGTGATTTACTGATGTTCCATATAAGGCTGGTACATACGTTTATGACACAAATAATAACTGTCGTGTTTAGTTGGTCTATTTGCTTATTTTTTTGTGCATCGTCCAAATGGTCAACACAATTGATAGAGCTGAATTGCTCCGTAGATGTCACCGAGTACTTAACAGATTGCAAAACACCAGAAGAAGTGGAATTTAGAAGAGCATGCAATAAGAAGGGAACATGACAGACATATATTATTAGACGAAAAGAACCGAACAAGTGGAGCTGTGAGACATCAGCACAACAGACAGGTGGATAGTAATAATTAACTCAACAAAGATACAGAATGAACGTACAGCTTTAACAGAGGAGTCAAGGTGAACCTCTGCCGAGCACAATTCAACAGAGGTATTGTGGGGTTTGACAGTCCTGCTGCCCTGGATAGCCAAGATGGCAGAATGGAGTAAGTAGAATGAGATGACACAGCAGGAATGGGTCATGCACTGGAGGAATGGGTCCAATGGCTACTGTAGTTTACAAGTGTATTGCTACTTTGTTGTCCAAGCATTCTGAGCAGTCTTACAGTAGAACACTTCACTGGCTGAGGTGTAAGTTAACTTTTCTTTACTCTGTTCAGCAATAACTTGTCTATGGGATCTAGGTCATCTTAAGTGCCATAATACACCCCCCCAAGATGTTAGAACATGATAATCCTTACCTGTGAATCTGTCGAGCGAGGCTGCAGCAGTGATGCTATGAATGCCATGCCAACTGCTACCTCCAGACCCAATGCAGTAAGCCCTATCACTGCTCCTGTAAAGTGTACTTACCAATAAAGACAAAGCTGATAAATTATAACTTCTCCTCACTGTTTCCAAACTGGTCAAGGCCGAATACATTGGCTGCGAGCTTGCAAATCAAATCACTGAATGCCTTAACAGTATGGGTGAACCTATGCCAATCTTCCACCATCTCCTTCCCTAATTCTGTCCCAGAGTTATCCATACATTTCTGGTCAGGATTCATAAAGTGGGATCACCTTTATGGAGACCACTGTCAAGGCCCATATGGAGGCTTTCTGCGGCGTGTTTGCCAGCTATTAAATTAAACTAGTTTAGTAACCAATACTGTACAGTGACATATCAACTGTTTACCTTCTGCTAAACCTTCCTTGTAGATCTTGCTTGTGATTTCAAAATACGTGAGGAAATATGAAGCTACGTGTGCTTTCTGTCCACTATATCGTAACTTATTGGATTATAAGCCATGAAGTTGTGCATGAAACCAATTGTGTCCAACAAGTTTGTAACGGAAGTGCTCTAATAAGTTTTACAACAGCTGTTCAGCTATATTCAAACTGTGGACAGAAATGCGTGCAAGTTTATTTTGCAAACTGCTTGAATCACACAATTTGTGAAGTTTGCTGAAAAGCAAAATAGCAAGGTAAAAACAGGTGTAAAGCTGATCACAGGTTCCAACCTGCTTTATCATACAATGTTAAAATAAATGTCATTATGTTAGACTGAACGCCCTATACGACCGTTATTTCTCGCCTTTAACATTCAATCGTGTACTGATGTAGTGCTCGCACACAGACATGGTTTTCTCAAATCAATCACAGGTAATCAGGCATGTGTTTGGCTGGGTGTGCGATATGTGCCTGGTTAAAAGCTGTGAAAATCATATGTGACAATTATGTTGATGTTAGTTTTAATAATGACGGCTTCACCATGCCTCTCAGTTGCGCAATTGTCAGATAACATGTGTCCATACATCCCATAGTTATGTGAAGACTTATCTACTACCTGACCGGAGTAAGTCAACTAAGAAAAAGACTGCAGTTAAGAAAGGAGTTGACCCCATCTTTAATGAAACTATTAAGGTAGTAACAATCATTACATGTGGTGATGTTTACCAGTAGATATTATGTGATGTCACTATCACTATAGTATCCAATCAAACGTCAGGAACTGTCCAAACACACCCTCAAGGTGGGGGTGTGGCATAATGACTTTTGGAGACACAACTTGTTCTTGGGGGAGATCACTCTACCACTGGACAAAGTTGACTGGTCCAACCCTTCTGATAAGTGGTATGAGCTAGAAGAACCGGTAAGAGGTCATTCTGCACACACAACACTTTACTAGTACATGTAATTTCTCTTCTTCAGAGTTATGACTCTTGTGGTCAATCAACTGATCGAGGACAGCTGAAGGTGGCCCTGCAGTTTAATATTACAACTGAATCAAAGCAGAAGGGGAATCTTGTGGTCACTATTATCAGTGGCCATAGGTTACTACAAGATGAAAAAACTATTAACCCTGTAGTGAAATGGTGAGTAGTTTACTGACTAGTATAATGAGTAGTTTACTGAGTAATTTATTTACTGGTATACTGAGTAGTATACTGACTAGTATACAGAATAGTTTACTGAATATTATGCAACATATATAGCCATCTTCTACCTGATCAGAAGAAAAAGTTCAAGACGAAGGTGTTGAAAGATAATCATAATCCATCGTGGCAAGAACGCTTTGTTTTTGAACACTTAATACTTGATGACCTACGACACAACAGGGTTTTAGAGGTGACAGTGTGGGATGCACACAAACACACTAAACATTATGACTTCATTGGTGGATTGAGGTTAGGACCACGTCCAGAACGTGGTAGCAGTCAGCTACACTACATGGACAGCTCGGAGGCTGAGATGTCACACTGGATGACGGTAGTGGACACCCCGGGTGACCGTGTCATGCAGCTACATACACTGCGACATACAATGAGTCCACAACAAGTCACCACAACCCAAACCAGTCAAGATGAGCTGGATTGGGTGACCACCAATACTGTGGGTGTGACATCACAACAGGAAGTGACATCACCACAAGATGTTACTCTACAGCAGGAAGTGATGACACAACAGGAAGTAGTGACACCACAAGTGACAGTAGAACAGGAAGTTCCACTACAACTCACCCCTTCACCACCCCCAGAAATAGCAGTCACTACAGAGTTGCCTAGCCCAGTGAGGTCAGAGAGGATGAGATTTGATAGTCAAGAAGACTCCCCTCTACATGGAACACCACAACATGGAACACCAGTAAGTATACAATCTGCTAATGTTGTTATTGCAGATGTTTCACTATCCAATACTTTTGTACTCGACAATCATGTCTCATGTCTGAACATGGTAGTTCGATTGGAGATGTGCAATTGGTTTGTCATTAAACTACTCTAATAGAACACTCACCAATGACTGGTACAGCTAGTCAATTCTCGACATTTGAATGTGCAGGCAATCCACTGTCAAGTTTGTTCCCTTATATAATTTTGAGTGTCATAGCATTAGAATTTTATGACTAAAAGTTACAATATTTAAATGGCTGATACAGTGTTGGTGTTTACTAACTACACAAGGAAGGTGGTAGTTTAAGGGTATGCTCCCAACTAACTACAGTATATTCCACTTATAATAAGTGCCTTTGTATATAACATCCCTAATGCAAACTATTTCACCCTCCAAACAGAAAAGCTGGATGGTATCTAATGATACTCATATTGTTGTTATTACAGAAGATGCAGATGTTAAAGGTGTCCAATAGTATGGACAGTATCTGTAGTACTGGTAGTGTATACAGTCAAGCTGGAGGTGGTAAAGTACAATATGATATTACTGGATCAATATGTCTTGCTGTATACCATACTAACAATCAGTTAGTTGTGGATGTGAAGTGTGCCAAGGAGATTGTAGGGGTCAACCATAACCACTTGTCCAACCCGTAAGTGTTTACAGTTGTGTGTGTGTGTTCTTGTGGGTCACTGGTGTATTTTTGTGTCGTAACTTTGTCCACAGTTATGTCAAGCTGTATCTCCTACCTGACACCACGAAAGACACAAAGAAAAAGACTCATACCGTTCGTAAGAGTGTCAACCCTGAGTTTAATGAAACATTTACTGTAAGTTATTCCCCCATTGTCTAATTATTGGTGTAAACATGTTTCACTACAGTATAACGGCAGTACCAGGGCTATGGAGAGTCGTATACTACAAGTGTCAATGTGGAGCCAAGATCGGTTTGGACATAACAAATTCCTAGGAGAGGTGAGGTTTCACCTCAAGGATATTTCACTATCAGACACAACGTATTACTGGTACCCTTTGCAAGAAATGGTAAGCATTGGATGGTAGGGATAATGCCACAATGAATATAATATTATGTCATGGGCCTTTTGGATGTTGTCACTTGTTATACTAGACACTTGTTCCTGTTACTGTATACCTGGAAATTGTCGTGGTATGTGTATTTCACGGTTAAGCACTTTGTCAGAATTTTCGCATTTTAAGTTTCACAGATGTCTCTCTTAGCCCAAGATTTTTGTGTGTTAAATTTCATGTAAAAATCAGGGTTGCTTGATTTGTTCTCGACCACACAGTCACAAAGGGTCTGGGTTGATTATTAATCATACTGATTGTTAATAATAGTCCATGGTCTTACAGTTGGCCAGCTTCTTTTGTGAGCCACACCCACTTTAATCAAAAATGTGTTGTAAGCATAACGCTGAGTAGTTGCATGTGTTGACATACATAAAATTTGTTGACATGCATAAAATTTCATGTTCGTAGCTATACTAACCATGACAATTACTTATTTTCTGGTATACAGTATCACTAATAATTATAATGTACTCTGTCCCCTTTGATCTGTTAATGATGATAAACGTCTTATTGATTATTAAGACAATATATAGTATACAAACAGGGGCCTAGACTCAGGGTTACCATACACTGATAGTCAGAGTGATCAGTGCAGGAGCCCAGGGGTGAAAATAACGGTCGGTCATTGGCCTTGCTACTGTGGCTGGTCAGTTTGCTTGCTGGCCGGTCAGTTTGCTTGCTGGCCGGTCAGTTTGCTTGCTGGCCGGTCAGTTTGCTTGCTGGCCGGTCAATTATCTGACCGAACGAAAAAAAGGCGTGCCCATGTGCTTGCATCATTAATTAAAATATCACCACGTTAGCAGTACCGACACATACTATTAATGGCGAGCAGCAGAAAGACTCCGTGTGCTTTTAGTAGCAGCTCGAAGGCGAAGTGGATTAAGAGACGAGCGTCGAAAGAAACGTTTCTTAAGTGGCAACATACTTACGAGCGCAAACACCAGGCTCTGACATGGCTACGCGCTGATACAGATGAAGAGGACAGGGCAATGGTCTCAACACTTTGGTGTGAGGTTTGTCGAAGGTATGAGGGAAGGATATGTGGGAAAAAGAACTTTTCTAAGGCGTGGATTGATGGCTCCACCAATCACAGAACAAGCAACATTACTGACAATGCTTGTAGCGAGCGGCATAAATCAGCCATGGTGCTGTTATGCAGGGATCAGGCTAGAAGTAAGCACGAGCCGATTACAACTTATAGTCTTATTGCTCGGAGTCTTTTGTCTATGGTGCTAAGTCCAGCTGTCAGGGATCAAATGAAGAAGAAATTCGAAATTTCTTTTTTACTTGCTAAAGAGCACATTCCGTTTACAAAGTACCCATTATTCATGACCTAGAAGAGCAGCATGGAGTAGACTTGGGCTCTACTTACAAGAACAGGGATTCAGCTCCCAACTTCATTCATTTTATCGCTGAAAGCCAGAGGCAGTGTCTTTATGCTACACTGGGTTCGACTAACTTCTACAGTGTCCTGATGGATAGCTCCACTGATAAGGGACGAATTGAAGATGAACTGTTCGTGATCCTTTTTTGTGAAAGAAATGAAAAATTGATGGAGATGAGGACCACAGCAAGGTATTATTGTGTTATGGAGCCACAGAAAACAGATGCTGATGGATTGGTGGACTGTCTTTCTATAGCTTTAAAAGGTATGGGCATAGATGACTTGTTTGACAGTGAGACCATACTTGGTGTTGAAGGCTTTCCAGTTCTGGTTGGTTGTGGCACAGATGGTGCATCGGTCAATGTGGCTGAACAAAATGGCATGAAGGGGAAACTGCTGCTTTACCTTGGTTGCACTGGGCATGATGTTATACCCACCAGCTTGAACTTGCTAGCCGGGATGCTTTTTCTAGTCGGCTTTTCCGTGACATTGATGAAATGTTGCTGAGATTGTATTATTATATGAGAAATCCCTGAAAAAGTGTCGTGACCTGTCTGATCTTATTAGTGATCTTGAAGATGTATATGAATTTTCCGATGGAGGTAATTTACCTGTGCGAGTTAGTGGTAGCCGTTGGATTGCACACAAGCGGAAAGCTCTTCAGCGAGTAGTGGATAGATATGGGGCTTACCCGAATCACTTAACTACACTGACGGAGGACAAGACAATCAAGAGCACAGATAGACAACGTTTGAAGGGTTACTTACTTAGGTGGAGGCAAGCTCGAATGATCATTGGCTGTGCTCTATATACCGATGTGCTTAAACCTGCTTCCCTGCCTTTGCAAGACGACAACATCGATGTAGCACAAGGAATCAAGAACATTTTAAAATCTCATACCACTAACAATACAGGATGTGATGGAGTGGCCTGTAACAAAGTTAGTTTTAAGTAAGCTGAGTGATGAAGATGTAGGCAATGTCAAAGTTTATCAAGGATTTGAGCTGAATAATTTCAGTGATTCTATAATCAGGGTTTGCAGCGATTAAGCCCTGGCTGACTTGAAGTCACTGGATGATCACATGCGTTCTCCCTTAGAGTGGTAATTACTGATCTTTTTTAGACACTCAAAGCTGGCAGCTACAAGAAACTGAATCTGATGAAAACTCAGATGACCGCTTGAGTGAAATTAAGGGAGCTCTTGTAAACATTACTGACATTTTTCAGGCTCCTCTTGAAGCTAGGGGCATCAACATCACTGCCAGTCTTGATGAAGTTGAAGATATTGTTGAATATGCAAGAGCTTATTTCAGAATTGGATGTGATAGCTGTAAAACAATATGGTACCAGCTGAAGTCATCACCCGATTCTTCCAAGTGGCCTAATGTATTCTTGATCACAGATCTGCTGTTCAGCTTGCCATTGTCGACTGCTAAAGTTGAGTGTTATTTTTCCATTTTGAAAGTCATCAAAAATGAGAGACGAACAAGCCTGAGTTGCATTACACTTAATGATTTGTTGGAAATCAACACAGAAAGTCCCACTCCCAGCAATTTTTCTCCAGGCTCAGCAATTGACCTTTGGTGGAGTGATTGTCAGTCAAGAAGAAGGGTAAACCAAAAGCCGAGAAAGGAATATCGACAAAGACAGAAGACTACAGAAGGTAGTGACAGTGATGGTTCTGAAGTTGAGCTACTAGATATTGAGAATTGGGACAGCTGGTTTGACGATGATAATGAGCAAGAGGTTTAAGACTTTTTTTAATGTCATCATTGATTATTCTCAGTGACACTATATATGTGACCCAGTCTGACAAAACCGGGCTTATCGCCTATTTAAAAGTACCGAGAAATGCCGGTTTTAAGTATTTAGTGTGTTGTAGCTCGCCAATGGTTGAAGCTATGTGTACCAAATTTTCACACGTATTACACCAATTGCTTACCTTCCAGAGCATCCACTGTGCAAGTAGCCAACAACTAAGTTTCCTGCCATTTTAGATAGTTTTTAAACCAAGAGTATTAGGCGAGCTGCAAATTGGGTGGGAGGTGGGGGCCCTGGAAGGCGGCGGGTAAGATGGTGTTCAAAAATTGAAAAGGAAGGCCAAGGGATGAATTAGGCCAAGTTTAGAGCCATTGAGGTCTCAAAATTGGCTAAAATGAAAGGAAATTCACAGCAAAGATACTTGTTCAACACCACAGAGCTGTACAGCCACATACAGTCATTCCCAGGCTGACCAGAGCTCCATTAAGGCCCCACACCACACGTACGGATCGCCACTGGGCTCGGGAAAAGCAGCCAGCAAAACCAGACCACTCAGGTCTAGCTGATTTTAAATGTGGAATTAGATAGTTTATTCATGTAGCTGTGTGTCCTGGGTGAAAAATCAAATCTGCTGACATGGGCGATAAGACCGGTTTTCTCAGACTGGGTCACATATACGTTTCATGATTAATATGCTTTCAGGTGTAAATGAAGCTCATTGTTATAAATTTTAGTTTTGCTAAGTGCTGTTTTTGAACAATAATTTTTTTTGTACATCAACAAGTGTGAATATTATAAATATTACAACACAATAAAATACAATCAACTTTAATGAAGTATTTTCTGCAAGATGATTACATACATGTTGTTAAACAAAAAAAATACAAAGCATTCCAGACACAAGCACAGCTGCACACTAACTTTGAGATACACTGATAATACAAATGTTAAGAAGTAAAATATTGTGTTTAACTTACTGCTAAAATAAACCTCAGAGGGTCTAATATTCAAAAAATTCCTGGGGGGAGGGGGGCATGCCCCCAGACCCAGAATAGCACGGTGTGCCTTCCCTGTAGTGTTAGCCCCAGGCCTTACCACAAGGCTTGGCTACATCCAGCCTGGTGTCAGATTAAGTCACAGCATGTGTCAGATCAACTTCAGCAGTGACCAACCAAGTAGCTTTCTGGTCTGACAATTACCAGCCTGACATAAATTTGTTATTTTCACCCCTGGGAGCCCTGGCAATACTTATATTATTTAACTTGCAGTACAAAATTATAACTACACAGTAACAAGGTTCAGGTCAAGAGGTCCAATAGATCCCACTCCAGGGAAGGTCTAGAATTGAAATTTCTGTAAGAGCAGGAGATGGCAATACGAGCAGCCTGTTCAAACAGTGACCGGACAGTTTTTTTCGATGCACAACAAGCAATAGCCACTTGAGCAAGTGTTTCTGGCATTAAAGTTGTTTTGATGTGTATGTAGTGTTGTGCTTTCTTTCTTGAAAGTTATGATTTGTGATTGGCAGTAAATTTTCTTTCTGCTACATTGTAAGTAAGTGCCATAGCTCACATACCCTCTACTGTATGATCATGAAACACAGATGTTCTTCCCTCCTTGAGGAGTGATGGTATATAGCTTTTATTGATTAGAACTTTAGGCAATTAAAACTTTTGTAAAATTTTTAGGTGTCACACAAAGCTCCACTGCTCTAATAGAACAGTCACTGCTAAAGTATGACTTATGTGGTTTACCCCTGCTGTTAATGATGTTTATATCTTGCTAGATTGATGAAGACTTCCCATCCTACGTTGGTGACCTCAAGGTGATGTTACAATTTGCACCTTCACAAGACAAGAAGGCACAGAAGAAGGGTAAAGGATGTCTCAATGTATGGATACAACAAGCTAGGGAGTTACCCGAGGATCATAGTAGTGCTACATTTGTTCAGTGGTGAGTGTTAAAGGACCCTTTGGACACTATACATTTCACCCTCTGTAATAAGACCACTTCATTGTAATAACCGTGTTAGGTCCCAAACTGTTCACAATCTTGTGATTTATAGTACCATAATAGCTTTTGTGTTTTGTTGATTCCCCTATAGTATCTGTACTTATCTGGGCCCTTGTGCAATAGACCATGTTCTATTAATATATGTGACCGGATCTGCGAAAACAGGACATAATCGCCTATTTTTCGAATTCCTGTTTATTAAATATTTATACCACCATACCTGTTTCACTGCCCATACAAAAGTCTCAATAGTAGCAGTGAAATTTATCCTGTATTTCACTGGTAGCAGTGAAAAAGTTGTAATTGCAATTTCATTGGCTATAATTTATGTTAACAATGTAGCGCCAATTAGTGTTGACGCGTGTTTAGTAGCAACGCTAATGCACAGCATGCGCATATGCAGCGAGTATGGTATTAACTGGGAATAGCATGGGTATTGCAGTGAAATTTGGGATAAATACCACGAGTGTTGTATTGGAAATGGTAAATTTCCAATACAACAAGAGTGGTATTTATCCCAAATTTCACTGCTACCCATGCTATTACTAGTACTAATCTACTTAGCCAAGTGTACCCACTGGCATAGTTTAAATTTCATATGCCACTAACTTTGGGAGTTACAGCCCTACAAAGTAGCAACAACAGAAAAATCGATTTGTACAGCAAATAAATTACAGGCGCTTACAATAACAGTTGTAACTTACCAACGAATTGAGGTACGGAGCTAACATTTTCACCATTGTGTTCGCCATGAACAGGGGAATCAATTACTGGGTAAGTTTTTCCTTTACTCACTCTTCTTCACTGCATACAAAGGCGAAATTCGTGAAGAAAAATCGATCACGTACGATTGTTTTAATGTGACGTAAACAAATGTTCATAACTTACATATTCTTGGGTCTACTGCAACGAAACAAAGATTTTCCAACTCCTCTTGAGCAGGCGAATAAGATGATATCCAGGTTTTTATTGTTAGTCCCTCCCGTCACTAAGAAAGAGGCGTTCAAAAAATTTATGAAATTTTTTCAATAATACACAAGCATTTCACCAATTGTATTCAATGCTTTATACTGTAAATTTAGGCTTGTGCGATTATGTCCTGTTTTCTTAGATCCGGTCACATATCTTCTGATGTGATCCTCTACTGCCAATGTTATACATTATGAATGGCTCATGTATTCTATTTATAGCACTATATTGAATTTCATTCTATTTATAGCACATTAATTTTACTCTAGTGTTCTATTGCCCCGCAATAAGAGTGAACGTCACAAGTCAAATGTGATCCGTGATACAACCAATCCAAATTATAATGCCAAGTTCCAATTTGACAAAGTGACAGATGTGGAGTTATCATATGATAGAGTACTGGAGATCACAATATGGGAACCACATCGTAACACTAATGAATTTGTAGGTGGTATTAGACTTGGACCCAAGCCACAATCTGGTAGCAAAAATGAATGGATGGATAGTTACGGCACTGAGGTCAGCCAATGGGAGATGATGATGGCTCGTCCGGAGGAATGGGCTGATGAATGGCATCCTCTGAGATCATCAATGAAAGCTCGAGAAGTGTTATACTGAATGACCACACCAATTTTAGTACTATACAACTCACCCCTGTTCTGTCACCATAACTACATTACCCATCATCATACACTATGTTTTGTACATACTAATGACATCGTGTCTACATTGTGTGCTCATCAGTATATTATATTGTAACTAGTGGAGACCCGTGATCATTATCCCATATAATGTGGACCGATGATCTTGTAACAGTGGAGGTTCTGTCTGTTACGTAGATGAAGTTTTCTTCGTCTCAAAGTACAGATCACATTTCTCAGTCCATTTAAAAGTTGAGTGTGCCAATACTGAGGTATAATTCTATGGCTTGTGTCAGTACTGTGTAGCTACCTTGTACAAGTATCTAAGCATCACATTGAGTTGAGTCTGTTATTATACCAGCTTCACCTCATATCGTAAGTCAATTCATGAACACCACCCTGTGTCCAGGAAATAATCACCCAGGGTTGAATAGATGCCAGGCTTGTTTAAAAATGGATCCAAGCTCATTTAAAGCACAGGCTTTCGACTAGTATAGTACTGGTGGCACCATCATAGCCATCATCAATATATTACACACACATAGACACTTGATATATACACAATAGAGATATATTATGGTTATATAGCCAGTCCATATACACTAACTATACAATACATTGTCTTGTTCTCCCATCGGACTGTACAGCTACCTGTGTGTAACAAGGGGAGGTACAGACATGATGACATGTGTACACTAGCATGCCACATACAATACAATTATAGCAGAGGTACTTCTACAAGTGCTAGTTCCAATAGAAAAGTTGCATTTTACATCACGTATAATGTGATGCATTATGGGACACAACCATTTATGGTATCACAAAGTAAAACTTCTTACAAATAAGTTGAAAAAATTACTACGGATGTGTGTTTAAAACTGCATAATATTATTTCAAACAAGTTTTGCATGGATATAAGCATGTAGCCAAATCATCAGGCTTTGTTGTGAAAATGCCTGTGAATTGCTGTAATAAAATGGGACTTGAGACAGTTGATAGACAACAATTGGCACCACACCTGATGTCACTACAGTTGTTATCCATTGTATAGTGTCAAGAGATGACAAAACACAAGATGAGTTTCAGAATCCCGGGTAGCAGTGTGTTGAAGTGTCTGATCGATTTGCTCTTTATTAACTTGTGTGAAAAACTTCTTTGGTTAGAATTGGATGACACCTTATTATGAAGAACAAAACCCAACTTGATATGTAGCTTCACTAACAGGTATCTTTAATGGTCCCTATTAACAGTGCTTCCCTTACTATCAATGACCATAAGTTAGTTGTATGGTTTAGTTGTAGTCTAGTTGTAGGTTAGTGACTTGGCTATACAAAATTATATGTAATTATATTAATAAACAAGAATGCAGTTGTAATGCTTGTGAAGACGTGTCTGTAATAATTTGAACACATTTCTATTAGGGCTGGAACATACTGTGATTAAACCCAGCAAGTGTAGTGGCAGAGTACCAGCATGGCTCGAGTGCTGCTCTCTTGGCTAGTAATGTTCATCGACTGATGCTGCCTTGCAGGTGTTTCATAATTACTAGCCTGCCTTAGGCTTCCATGATCTAGATTATGTCTGCCACAAAAGCATTGATGTCTTGTCAGGTCTCCAGAATGCCTAAAAGTACGTCACATGTACAAGTAAAAGTATGAGTTAGAGAGGGTCTGTTAACAGCACAGGTTACCCCCAACATCATCAGAAAAAATGGATCTGGTCGCAAATTGTTGAACATTGCAGTCTATCTTGAGCAATCTTCCTCAATCCCAAGTGTCCTTACATCCATCACTGCCAGATCTCTCCGGGCCATGTCTTGGGTGTGCCAATAATATCAGCCATGTTCTCAGTCATTCTAAACCGACTAGCCAGTCCCTTTGATGTTATTCTTTCCTAGTTCTAGATACCCGGATACAAAGCCTTCTATACATCTAATACTAGGACTCTTCACCACCCATGTCACTGATCTAGACAATAAAGTAGACATCACTATAGCACGATACACACCTCTCTTAATCTGCACACCGAGAGCCCTGTTATCAAAGATGGAGGACCTCAAACATCCAATGCTCTTGCAGCCTTGCCCAATCATACACTAACTTCATTGACAATTTCACTTACATGGGGTGCACGTATAGCATATCAGAGATGCCATGAGCTGCAGTACGAGCAGTTTGGCTCAGTGCAAGGCTTGCTAGATGCCATGAGAGAATATCAAAGTATGGCCCCACAGAAGTAAACAATGGAATCTATTCTCTGGAACAAAGTGCTGGTAGAGTTTCAACAAGAGCTAAAGGAGATTCCAGATGATGGATCTGTCCTGGTTTGATTGCAGAAGCTGCTGTAGCTGAGAGGAAGCAGAGAAGCAGCATGGGACGGAAAACTCAGAGTGACATAACTCCACGGAGAGGGGTGAAAGATAGGACCACCTGAAATGGTCATGAAGAATCTGACATGTTACAAGCATCAGAACAAAGGACACATTGCAAGGTATTGCTGTCAGGTACCTCAGAGATGACACAGTTGTATTAAGTGAGAGCCACAAATCAGGGAATCTGAATGACAGCCAAGAGCTGAGACAGCAGAACTTTTATGGTATAGAGTTGTTATGGAAGATAACTTTACACCTTGTCTATCTGGTCCGGCTAATATTATAGGTGATAAGGTGAGAACCCGAGCCCTTGGCTCTCAAGTGACAATTGTTCAAAGACAGCTATTATCATTGGAGAAATGCAAGTGATCGATGGACACTTGTCTCAAGCCCTTGAAATATCTCCCAACAGGAGCATCTGGGCAAAACCTTAATTAAAGGTAAGGGAATTGTATTTGATGAATATCCTAGTTGAATATCCTAGTTGAATATCCTAGTTGAATCAACAGGAAAACATGTGACATTCCATGATATGTAAAAGGAACCTTTGTGGTCAGGAGAGCTTCAGGATTGCGTTGTTGATGGGAACCAATACCTTAGTGGCACATGGATTGACACTGGCTGTATTGAACCCCTTACTCATTGCCACTGATGTTGGTACGAAAGAAGTTAAGAGGGCTACAGACCGATACCCCATTCCACAGATCGATGAACTGATTGATACGGTGGGTAAGAGGAAAGCTAAGATTTCTCATCATTTGATTTGTTGAAGGAATATCATCAGGTATGTATGGAACAAGATTCAAAGATCAAGACTGTATTCATGTGTCACTTGGGACAAAAGCATTCCCTTTGAACTGACTAATATACCTGTGAATTATGGGAAAATATTTGGAGGTAAGGATTGGGATTTTGTATTTGTCTATTTGGATGACATTTTAATGGCATCCCAGTCTATAGCATCTGCTCCATGTGGAGAAGGTTGCCACTAGGATATGAGAAGCCACAATCTTAGGAGAGTTGCCATTGAGCAAGTTGACATACATTGACATCTTTTGGTGTTCAACCTAATGACCTGAATGTTAAGGCTTCCCAACTCCCAGTATTGTGAAGAAGATCAGAAGTTTTGTTGGTAAACTTGGTATGGCAAATTTCTACAGGCGCCACATCCCTAAGATGGCTACTCTCTTTCACCCATTGACAGAGTTGCTAAGACATGACAAAGAGACCGGTACACCAGTACTGTTTTTCTGGACCGAGGACTGCCAGAAAGGTATAAAGGAGTCACTTACCTCAGCACCAGTATTACATGCTCCAGAATGGGACAAGGAATTTTCCTATGGACTGACACCAGGTTAACTGGTTTTGGCGGAGTGTTAGAACAGAGAGAAGATGGGAAGAGAGTACCAATAGTTTATGCAAGTCGGATGACTACATTAGCAGAGAAAAAATATGAATTGGAAGTGACCACACTGGTACACGCACTAGAACATTTTGAAGCATATCTTCTAGGCAATCTCTCTATACCTATCATAAGGCTTTGGTTCAATCGTATTTACCATACCTGTAGAGTCAGCAGAAGGGAATGTTGACGAGATGGTACCTCAGACTAGTCCATTTCCTACCAACACTCAGACTGGAGGATCAGCCAATGTGGTAGCTGATGCAATATCAAGAGCACCAGTGAATAGTGATGCAATTGGGGAATCAGCATGAACAGTGTTAATGGTTCAAGATCAGAGTGATCCAACCTTTAAGGAGGAACAAGGTAAGGATTAAGAGCTAATGTATTTAATTGACTATCCAAGAGCTAAGAAGTTACCTGACGATGCAGTGGTGGCAAAGCAGGGAGTAGAACAAGCATGAAAAGGCTACCTCGTGATTGATGCCTCATGGTGTGTTGTACAAGGGATTAGAACAATTGCCACTTCAGGGGTCATTCCCACACTGATGGTCTAATTGAATGTTTTAATAGAATACTGAAACAAATGCTGTCTACTCTAGCTGGAAAGAGAGGGCACGATTGGGATGATCTGTTTGGATCTGTGCTATTGGTATACCACACCTCACTCTGTAACTGGAGAGGCACCTGGTTTATGGAAGAGATGCCAGACTGCCTTCAGCACTCAGTTTCTGTCAACTAGTAGCGAAGTATCCTGTAGTAGCATTCGAGTTTGCTAAGGAATTTGTGGAGGAGATGGAACAAGTCAGAAACACTGTTAAGAAGAACATACAATAAGGTCAAGCTGAGCAAAAGAGGTACTACAACAGTAGGGTCAGGGATAGTGAGTTAACTGAGTGAGATCATGCTGAAGGTTCGGCCTCAATTTAGATTGGATCGTTCTTAAGGATCAAGTCACTATCTGCAACCAATGCGGTGATTGTGCTAGAAGGGAGTAAATCCACTGAACCTTGGAATGTGTCATGACAGCATTTGTCAAAGTGTACACAATGAACACAAGTCAACCTTGGATAGGGCACACTAATAGGCTCTGTTGTTGAGTAAAGATTAAGAAGAGGACAATACCACAGGAGAATTACCAGCAGGAAGATTCTTCTCAACAGTGTAGTACAGCGATGTCAATCAGTGATGTTCCTTTCTGGGCGAGTGATCAAGAAGCTAGCTCATTACATGAAGATAGGCCTACTGTACCATCTATAAAGAGGAGGGGGGGGTTGTACAGAGTTTCAAATAACAGTACAATTTAGCCAAACTACCAGACAGAATTGACTTTGGGTGGCCACGTTTACTGTACATTACAATACTGGTGCTCAGTAAATCATTTGACAGTTTTAAACACAGCCACTCAAATATTTCCAACTCATATTTTGAACTCTGCCTGGGATCACGAGAGTGGGGCATGTGAGCAAGTGTGAGAGAACTGAAAAATCTACAGTAGTTGTAATAGGCCAGTTATTGTAACATAGTGTACTTGCATGTTGTGGCATGACACATATTATGGTCTCACACTTTGTTGCAGCTGTAGCACTGGCTCTAGTACAACTGCTTAGGCTACAAATATAGTTGAAACAAAGAAGCACATGGCTTTAGACTGATTACATGCCAGTATCCATAGTTATGATGCTTTAGAGGGGGTAAAACTACAGGTATATTCAAAGGTTGCAAAACCTCTGAAGGTACCAAAGCTTCCAAAGCTTTGCCCCAGTCTCAATTTCTATGGAGTTTTATTTTGTGATACCATATATTATGGGATTGTTCTGCAACGCATGACAATCACACAACTTCACTATAAACTATATATTAAGATGCATGAATTTGTTTGGATCAATGAAGCCATTACTCCAATAGAATATACATCTACTGTTGACAAAATACTCTGCTGCCGCCGCCGCATAATTCTGATGTACTAACTGTAATGCGTGTTGTAACCCCATTGGTTTTTGGGGAACTCAATTTACCAAACCCTACCACTGTTATATTGACATACACACAAACTACACTACATACTGACACACTCAGTACATACTACACACACTGACAGACAACTACTACATATCATATACCTACCATCACTAGTGTTGTCCCAGAAACAAGAGCTAGCAGTGTGCAGCCCCGCCCCATTCCTCTGCATGATCACACAAGTCACTACAAGTGATCACATCTTCATTATAAATATTATGACACACACATATTAATTGTAGAGCCGTAGGTCTCAAAACATATTCTTAATAGAACATAGAACAGTCTTTTGCATAATAGACTGAGCGGCTACTGTGTTGTATTATAGCCAATACACAATGTGTGTTCTACAATGTGATCATCCCAAGGTATACACTATATACATGTTGGGGTACTAATGAAGTAATGTGTTACACTAGAGTTCTTCATTATCAAAAGTGAAGATTCCAAACCGGAAGTCAACTATATAAACACTCTGGGTGAAATTGGTGATAAATGTTCGAGCTACCATAAATGCACATTATGTCAACTCGGACACATCAATACCTGACTATGATAGTGGACAAAAGAATGTTAAGAAGTATATCCCACCAGAGACCAACAAGAAGGTATCGAAACACAACCACATTGCCCAAACATCAGGTTACCACAGGATATAGTTGAGATGTACCCATAGTCCCATATGTGTAACAATTTTAGATACTCAGTAATCCTGCTACTTCACTTGTCCCAAACTGTGATGTTTTCTGTAGTAAAGTTCTGGAGGGTTTGTTTGGGATTTTATGCATTCATCAATATCAACATCACAGGTTTTCTTGGTGCCAGTTGCATAACAAGCGACCAATTTGCCAAGACAGAATAGTATTACAGCCCTACTGTCCTGACCTGTGTTGAGTTGTTAACGAGAAAACAGTCAATGGCATACAAGCTCACATTATAAGGTGCGTAAACTTTATGGCCTCGACAGGTGGAAGATTTCGCTGTACTTGTAACCAGCAAATTAGTGTTTGTTGTTTACAGCTGGGTCAGTTGCCACCTACACTAATTGGAGGCTGGACTGGGTAGGGATGCTGGAGAGCAGTAAACAATAGCGTAAGAAAATTCAGGTTCAAAGGTGAAATATGGTGTTTCAAAACGGTTGTGCAAATTTCCTGAAGAAACAGAAAGTGTAGCATTGTTTCTTTGCTGCTGTTTACACCACTTGTAGCAGGTAGAGTGTAGTAGGCTAGCTAGATATTCACTGCTTCGCTGTATATTTCCACTGCTTCGATAAAACTTCAGAAAACAGGCACTACTTTGTGCTATTGTTTAGCTCAAGCTGAGCAGTACTGTAGCTTAAAATTTATTTCAATGTATCACACATTTCTTTGGTTGTGTAAATGCGGTGACGAGAAGTTGGCTAATAGTACTGCTGTTGAATTATTAGCTGGTGCGTATCTGCCATTGTCACCTGTCGCAAACAATATTTCTCCCAGTACCCACAGACACGCTGTGTTCTTGTTCAGTACACAACGCAACACAATAAACAATGTAAAAGGAATGTCCATGCCTTTGAACCGGCCTTCAAACAAGCAAGAGAAAGCCAAACAGCCACTCAACAAATTTCCCAATGTAAAGTACCGTAAAGGAACGCATACATTATCTATGATTCCACCCATTAGCTATTGATCAACATGTCATTGTACAACACCACATACACACACACACACACACACACACGCACTACACTACACACACACACAGTTACTCACCAATATACTTGAAAGGCTTGGCTAGTTTAGTTAACTGGTTGAGACATTGTTCCACTACAGCTGAAGTCCACTGGTTGACTTTATTGTGTTGGTAGTTGTTAGTACCCAATACTCCCTCCACCGACTAGGGTGGAATATCTTGTGTAATATGTATTGTGTGTGTGTGTGTGTGTGTGTGTGTGTGTGCGCGTAGCACGTAGTGTGTATGTATACATGTACACAGGTCTTGTATAAACACTTGGTCCTATTTAGTCACTGAATTACCTAGCGCAGACAAATGTTTACGACAGTTGTATGTAGTGCCACACTAAACTTATAAACAAAAAATATGTTGAAAGCACAGACGTGTGAAGTTGATTCTAAGAGAACACACAAATGTTGGACTTATACAAATGAAAATGCCAGCATTTATATTTTCAAGGTAAGTAGCTGTGGGAAACAAATAATTGCCAGGGTAATATAATGCAGTATGGTACATCAATGAAATATTGACTGTCAAAAACCCAACCAATCTACATAGGGATTATGCCAACACAGATGTTAATGATGTTGTGGAGTGACTTATGGCTCAGCTATGCTGAGGACCTGTATCACACCAACATTCCCTGGGTGTAAAATAAAGTGACTTCACAATAGATTTACATGTGGGTTGAAAAATTACAATCACATCTCCAATCATCAGCAAACTGTTTGTTGGCTTTCTTCTACACTGCTGGTTCAGCACTGACAGTAATTATTTCAATGTCATCAAAATTGTCTTATTAGACTAAAGCCTCTACAATGTCAGCATTATAGTAACGGCCTATACATTAAATGTTTATGCATTTTACACTACATCATCATACCATGGCGTGCATTAATTAGAATATCATACAAAAATGCCTTTTCGTTTCCATTATTATGTTATCATTACAATTACGGGTGAGATTAGTGATCACCATTACACAAGAGAAGACCCTTAGTCGTTTAATATCCCGGCGTATTGAATGCTACACTGTTCTACATTACTAATCTTAACAACACGGGTTAGAATACTCACATCTTTAATAATCCCGCTAACTTCATCAACAGCAAACGAAGTCTCTTCACCAGTTTGGAAATCTTCCATCACTCGCCACGTAGTCAAGACAACTGGTAAACGCGCTAATTAGTCTCACGTGTGGTAGTGTTGTGCACGTGAGTAGCATCATGTTTATTAGTTTTACGGTGTAGAAAGTACACAAGAGTATATCTATAATTGCTAAAGTTATTACAAAACTGATCTAAGGAGGGAGAATTAACAACATAGAGGGGAATGGGTTCCAAAATTAATTACTGAGGGGAAAAGGAAAATCTACATCCCCCCTAACTCATCATCCTCTTATTATGACTCCCTATTTAGTACTCTTGCTGACATCTGTCACAACCCTGTAGCTAAAGTCTTTGAGCAGGCTGTAGGACCAGGTGTCCTACAGACCTTCAGCACTTGTGCTGTAAAGCATTAATAAATAATAATAAAAAAAAAATATCGACAATGTCCACTTCCTCTTTCTCGGAGACTTCAACTTCACCGATATAGAATGGAATACCTTAACAGGTCAATCTCACGTATCTCAACAATTTTGTGATTTAGTTTTTGACATCGGTCTTGATCAATTCATAAATCTTCCAACAAATATCAAAGGCAACACCCTGGATTTGCTTTTAACCAACATGGATGATAGTATCGATTCTATAAAGGTTCATTTCGTCCCTTTACTTTTCCCGTCTGATCATTATAGCATAACTTTCAACTTGTCGTTTAGTAAACCACCTGTCAAACAAGTTACCTATTATTCTTACAATTACTCCAAAGGAGACTACCAAGGACTCGATGAACATTTGTCATATCACAACTTGAGTAGCTGTTTTCTGTCACACAATGTTGAATTCATTTGGGAAACATTAGAGCTGATTATATCCAATGCTATGAGACTATTCATTCCTTTTACCAAAATTCACTGTAATAACCAACCCTCCTGGTTCACTGCCAATATTAGACATCACATCAAGTGCCTGCGCACTCTCCGCCGCAGGTATAAGCAACATCCTACTAGACATCTCGAAGAGAAGATCAAATTATCTCAAGAGTCACTCCAAGAGGAAATTGCTAACAGTAAAACTAACTATGAGACATACCTCATCAGAGAGTATGCATCTCACTGCAACAACAATATTTTCAAGTATATCAGGAACCTCACCCAATCCAAGAACTTTCCTTCTGTTTTGCAGTTTGACAACGAAATCGCCGAATCTGACACTGATTCTGCTAACATGTTCAATCGCTACTTTCATTCAGTTTTCTCAGACTCATCTGATCTATCCAATGTTGATAACCGTTTAGAGCCTACTGATCACATTGATTTTATTTCAATCACAATAGAAGAAGTATATGACGCCCTTGTATCTTTGGACCCTACCAAAGCACCAGGCATTGACCTTATTTCTCCAAAAATTCTTCAGACATGTGCTCCAATTTTGTGCCAGCCGTTGCACCATCTTTTTTCTATGTCTCTCCAATATGCATACATCCCCTCGAGTTGGAAGATCCATAAGATTGTACCTATCTTCAAGGCTGGTGATAAAACTTCGGTAAAGAACTACAGACCCATCTCATTGCTTTCCAGCACATCAAAGGTACTTGAGCGATTAGTGTATAATAAAATAGTAAATCATCTGGTAACTCAAATTAATCCCTGCCAGTTTGGCTTTATAAAAGGAGCTTCCACCTTACAACAGCTTTTAACATTCTTTGACTTCTTGACCAACAGCCCAACACAAATTGATACTATATACCTGGATATACGTAAAGCCTTCGACACTGTTACACATGGAATCCTACTAAATCACCTCTGGTCTTTTGGCATTACTGGTACCCTGTGGTCGTGGTTTAAATGCTACATCACTGACCGAGTACAGCAGGTATCTATCAACAATACCTTATCTGACAGTGTACTCTCAGTTATATCTGGCGTCCCCCAGGGAAGTATTTTAGGTCCCCTGTTATTTCTAGTTTATACGAACAATATCTCTTCCAGTATAGAAGTTAGTCAAGTATTGAAGTTTGCTGATGACATGAAATGTTTTATGACCATCTCGTGTGATGAGGACCGCATCAAGCTCCAGCAAGATGTTGACTCTATTATTCACCAAACATTCCTTTCCAATCTAACTATCAACTTTACCAAGTGTGTACATGTTCCCTTCAAATCAACGTCCAATACCAGATACCTTATTTCCAGCACAGAAATCAATTGTCAGGAGACTCAAAAAGACCTGGGAGTGATTGTCTCCAGTGACCTGAAGTGGTCAAATCACTACAATTCTATAATATCTAAAGCATATAAATCGTTGGCTCTGATATGACGTACTTTTTGTTCCAATCACTACCCATCAGTCAAGCTACATCTGTATATTACTTTAGTTCGTCCTCATCTTACCTATTGCTCTCAGTTATGGCGACCGTACCTAATCAAGGACATCTTATGTTTTGAGCGTATTCAACATCGAGCAACCAAACACATCTTGAATAATTATAATATCAGCTACAAATCCAGGTTATTAGAACTCCATCTTCTACCATTCATGTATATCCTCGAGATTCAGGATGTTTTATTTGCGATCAAGTCACTTAAGTCACCCATAAGAAACTTTGACATTAATAGGTACATTACATTTACTCAGGGTCACACCAGATCCTCTACACATAATAAACTCAAACATCGTCTCCATATTACTAACTTAAATAGAAACTCTTATTTCCATCGTCTTCCTCGTTTGTGGAATGCTCTTCCTGTAATCAATACCAATTTATCAATTGCAACCATCAAGGCTAAACTAAAGAAATTTATGTGGAATCATTTTGTAACTCATTTTGATGATGACAATCACTGTACCTACCATTATCTATGTCCGTGCAGCAAATGTCACGATCTCTCGTCACCATCAAACTTTCAAACACTATAGCTGAGTTATAATTAGTTAAAGTAATTATAATGTATGTATAACTTGTGTTTTTAGGCTGCAAGCACCAGTTGCTTGCAGACCCTTGGCATACTTGCCATAAAGTAATAATAAATAAATTTATATATGAATCACCGTTGATTATATAGGGCCAGGACCTCTGCTACTATCTATGTAGGGTATTTCCACTCAAAATAAGAAGATGCTTCATTTTGTTGTTTCTGGAGACTTTACACAGATTTACTTTTAAGATAAAGCAGACAAGTTCTAATTTGTTATTAGAATGTTTGCGACATTGGGTATCAGCATAATTTTAACATAATGTAAATATCCAAAAAGTGGTCACATGACCAAAAATCTCTTAATATAGCATTTTTTCTGCAAAATAGGATGATGCCTCAGCTCTTTTCATTGTTTCTGTACACTGAATGACAACTAGTCATTGCCAGGCTACTGTAGGTAGTTGGTCATTTAAGGCTGTGTCATGAGTGCATGGTGTTCGGTGGTGGGTTCTATATGGTTCAATTCTATGGTTGATCCTATGGTTCTATGGTTGGTAGAGCTTGGTTGGTGATTCTATGATTGGTGGAGCTTGAGATTGATGCATGATTATACTGTTGCAATGACGACAATGATGTAATATCTAGGACAGATTTTGACACAGCAGTGGCTAAATATAGTACAGCTACTTTTATCAGACTGGCAACTACCCCATATTGCTATACAGCATGGAGTTGGCCAGTATAAAAAAAATAATGTCATTGTCAGATCTGGTCATTGTATAGCAAGCTATCATGACTCTAGCAAATTAAGCCTTGAAATCACCGGCTAATAGCCAAAATAGAAGTTATAATAGAACAACCATACTTTGATTAAGACTACCCCTTATAGTGGAAAATGTTGCTACTTATCCGAATAAACACACAATTGAAACTATTGTAACTATGGAGATGCAACCCACAATCAACCCCCCCTCAATCTGCATTGAGGCAACCATCACCATCATAACAGCTGATCCACTGTCACTTATCATTGCAAACTTGGTGATCTTTTAACTTGGAAAAGTTGCCTCAGTGAGGAGACAGGTTTATATGAGAAGGAAGTAATTGGGCTAACTAAACACTTGTAAGACTAGCTGCTTATAGCTACAGGAAGAAAGCCCACAGTATAGCTATATATAGTCAACTATCAGCCTGGTTCTTTGTTACTCCTGCATGAACCACACTTTCAAACATCTACATAGATGCAGAAAGGTTAAAAGTTAACTATGATGACTCAATTAACAGCACATGCAGATTTCCTCCACACCACTTGACACATAATGATTTATTTACAATTATCTGTTGCGAAAGTTGAAACCATGACAGCAATGAGCTACTAAATGTCAACAGATTCTTTTCACATAGCCAGTTGAAATATTTGTGTTGATTTCACGACAATTTACTGATTCAGATTATTATATAGTCAAGGCCTAAGCAAGTCAGGAGGAAAACCATCAGAACTTCTGACTGCACAATTGTACAAATCAGTACACATAACTACAATTAGTCTCAGTATATATACTAAGCTAAACATTACACAGTCATTACACGGCGCATAATTTATAATACTATACGTAGCACGAGTCTTTAGAGGGTACTAACAGTTACTGAATGTACAACTCTAGTTGGTATATTATGACCACCCTGCGCCGAATTCCATCAATTGAACATAGCCTAGCTTCTATATCACTTGTAGTAGAACTGTTCAGCTCTCTATAGAATCATGGTAGGTTAGTGTTGTTGCAACAAGTGCCAGGAAGGCAGCCAGATTCATCCCACAATGTGTTATTCAGAAAATAAGCAGCTAGGAAGGCTTTCTGTTTTAATAACTCGTGACTCACAGCAGTAGTTAGGACCCACAAAAGAGGAAGGGGCCTGTCTTCCATCAACAGCACATGAGCAAGTATGACTTATGTTTGTGTAACCTTCATAGAATCTGCTATAGTATAGGTCCAGATGTGTTGACGTGGGCAACCATATTGGATTCCTAAGGAATCAGCATAAGCACCATCAATTGTTTCATCACATTCATTATATCCCCAGAAAGAAGCTGTATGTCCTTTCTGATATCCTCTTGCTCTACCACACAGCCTCTGGTAACTTGTTCCATTAGTTGAGAAGAAGGTAGAGGAACAAACAATACCAAAAAAATTATAGTCATCACCTGATAACACCAGAGTGAGTGCCTCTATACCATCCACTGGGACAGTTGTCCTGTACCAGCATCACCAGCAACACAAGTAGTAATTGTTTTCATGTTACAATATGTCCACTGGTTGTTATTAATACGATAGTATCCTGATTTGTCACCAGTTTCAGGATTATTGTTGTAAATATTCAAACAAGATGATTCAGTATAAGACATCCCACAATACACCCTGGTGGGACCTTCAGTGATAAAGTAATATCCTGACATGTCGTGACTCTCTGGGTTGTTATTATAGATCTCCTCACAAGACTCACTAGGGTAGAAAGGAGCCGTGATTTAAACTTATACACACTACACTGATCAGTAGCCATCACCAGTTCCCTAGTGAGGATTACTGTTATAATGTAATACACTGCAAACATCATGAATGATTCAATGAACAATACAACTTGCTGCTCACAACATATAGACGGGATGAATGGTGTTATGATTAAAGTTAGACTACTAAGAGTCCCTATATTAATAGTAACAACAATTATAATGATATTCATACTCACACCTGTTAGACATTGTTCTGGCTGGTGACAACCCCCCACACATCGATATCTCCATAAACTAAACAACCAATCAGAGTTGGACCAGATTATGGATACATTGCCAAGCTATCTGAGTATAGTAACTGCTACACAATTATGTAATAGAATTTATTTTAACAAAAAAGCAAACGATTGTCCATTCTTGGCTAGAAAGCATCTTCTTAGACGACATGCAAGATCAAATTCCACTATATAAGCTTAAGTTTCTAACTTCGAAATTGACTGATTGATGAATTTCACAGTGCTGTCAATGAAGATGGTAAGTAGTGACCCAGAATACTAAGTTTAATAGTGTCATAATGAGAAGGGACTTCAAAGTGATCTAATTCAGATTATCCCTGATCTCTGGCAGATTGGAACGATTGTCTAATTAAGGAATGCAACCAAATTACACATTTCCATTGGAGATAATGATGTTATGGGATGGTGAGGTGTTATCATTAAAAAGGAGGGAATAGCTAGTGCCTCATTAGCGGCTCTCATATTGATCTGCATATAGACATGGTAAAAGTTAGAGATTTCTGAAGCTAGACAGTGTAAAACTCAATCATGTTGATACATAAAATGATCTTGAGATAAGGCAACAAGGTCACAGTATTCACACATGCTTCATAACAGAAATCGTCCGTAGTTTCATAGTGGCTACTTTGATTGCAGAGGTGCTTTTCAAATAGTTCATGTTTTATAATGCTGTGTAACAGGAGCTGACAATGAAGTGTACTGGATACTTCACTTTTCAGACAATCCTTGATAGCTGGGTCGCACAGTGCCATTTCTTTATATTAATGAGGTACATGTAGGTTCACCAATCACAATTCATTTTACCTAAAATAAAATGTTAACAAACAAGTACACAAAAAATTTGGAGTTTTCAACTACCACCATAGCATATCGATAAAAAACACTGAAGCAAGCTGGAGAGGTACATGATATTAAATCACAGTAAAACAATAGGAAGCATTATATCCCTACTCTGCATTTCCATCATGATAACTTGAGCACAGCAGGGAAGTGTTAGAGATATAACACTTATTATTGTTTTACTGTGATTTGATATTGTGCACTACATACTCCAGCTTATTTCTGTGCCTTTTATCAGCATGCTATGGTCTCTACTCTACTTGAAAATTCCAATTTTTGTGTGCTGGTTATATTATTATACAATCAAGACTCATGGTAGTGAGTTGCGCGGCCAAGGAAAGTAGAGCGCACAACTACCATGAGTTATTTACATGAATGACTAACTCTAATAGAATGCACACCTAAAACCTACCTTTAAAACTATTCTTTTGTAAAAAAACCTCACGGTACAACAAAACCTTTGGTATATTGTTATATAAGCGTATTACTAAGTAAGTAATCCCTGTTACATTTTAGTACTACTGAACACCGCATGAAATTTTGCTGAAAACGCCATATTCTTCTCCTTTTCCTCCTTTGCATACTTGTTAGCACGAGCCGCTCATTTTATTTTTTTACTTTTATATCTTACACTGTGATAGTTCCACAGCCTTGGATTTGCTATCATAAGTTCTTTGGCTAGTTAAGTTTCTTCAGTACAAATTTTGGAACTCCACCCCTCTTGCGAGAGTCACCATAAGCGATTTTCTCAAAGTTTGATTCATTTACTCTTGTACTTCTTTGGACAATAGAGTTCCTATGGATATATATATATATATAATAGAGGAACTCACCTGATATCGGACGGGCTCCAATATCGGACGCTATTTCTCCTAAACTACAGTAAATATTCAAACATTCTGCACATCTCCAGGTAGGCCAATGCTTCATAAACTCGTGTACCAAGTTTCAGATCTCTCGGTTTCTTTGTCGCGGTACAGCAACCTTTTGAAGACCAGTCCGAATAATACGTAAAATCGGAAAAAACGCTCAATTCAAGGACAGCCATTGTTTGCAGATCACGCTTGCATTAAATCAAAAGTCGCATACATTCAGATTGTAGGGCTACTCATGTACTTTCTAAATATGTATGGCTTATTTCATTTAAAGTATTGTACTGATGAGTTATAGACCAAAGAAAAGAGGCTGTCACTGGAGCAATAATCGCCATAGCTATTTTTGCTCAAAATCAGAAAAAAATAGTTTGAAAATGCATACAAGGTGGATGATTGTTTTCGATTATGTACTGAAAGTTGTTAAACACTAGTTCCTGCAAATCCAACACTATAAAGACATAAAATACTGCAGACTTGACTGCAGAAATAGCAAAATATGTAATATAGCTGTCAAACACTCTAACATAAAAAGTCAATCATTTCAGCTGAAATCCTAAAATTCTAAAACAAAATATGCATAGAACTACATTTTAAGTATATCAGCATTATGTAGAATTGATTTACACCACCTGTTTGCAAAAAATTGGTGACTGTTATATTAGGGTATTTGACTGCTCTATTAGAGGGTTTTGGTATTCCTGTAATACTTTAAGTCTGGGGGACAGTGAATTTATTAGAAAAGTTGTTTGACAATATGTAAATGATTAATTGTATGCAATTATCCACTTTAAAATATTTTCAAAGCATTGATTACAATTTTGAGTTAGGGCGATCATTGCTCCAGTGACAGCCTCTTTTCTTTGGTCTATAACTCAACAGTACAATACTTTAAATGAAATAAACCATACATATTTAGAAAGCAAATGAGTAGCCCTACAATCTGAAGGTATGCAATTTTTGATTTAATGCAAGTGTGATCTGCAAACAATGGCTGTCCTTGAATTAAGCGTTTTTTCCGATTTTCCGTATAATTCGGACTTGTCTTCAAAAGACTGCTGTACCGAGACCAAGAACCCGAGAGATCTGAAACTTGGTACACAAGTTGATGAAGCATTGGCCTACTTGGAGATGTGCAGAATGTTTGAATGTTCATTGTAGTTTAGGAGAAATGGCGTCCGATATTGGAGCCCGTCCGATATTAGGTGAGCTACTCTATACTTGAAACTGACAAGGAGAAAACATCCTGACCACTTGGCAGACTCCTGTAAGCGTTCAAGCGTTAATCGGATCGCTGCAGGTTCGAGGCTGCCCAGGTCCAGTCATGGATTTTTTCTCCTTTCTCCACCTTTTCAAGCACACTTTATGTAACAACTTTAAACAGGCAGGTGTCCTACAGACCTTCAGCACTTGTGTGCTGTAAAGCCTTAATAAATAAATTTAAAAAGAACAATCTTTGATATCATATGGAATAGTCTCACTCGATTATGACCTGCCATTTTTCTGGGAAGTGGTGAGTTAATTTCCATAAGTGCACTGATACGATAATAACGTTGCCTACGCTAATTATTTATTTTGCGGTCTTTTAGAACCCTATCTTAAATTTAAGACACCTCTAACTACAGTAGCGCCATTTACAGTCTGGTGAACTTGGTACAAATTCGGCCGCGAGTTCGGCCGTCAACGTCAACGTTATTTGAACATGATCAGTGTAGTGAACTCAATGAACTTGCTATCGCTCATGCTATTCATGTAAGTGTTTGTTATTCAGTTGTTATTTAATAATGGGTCTGAAGTAGCTAACGCAGCCCACAATACTTTGTTTGTGCATTTCAAGGGACAATGGGCACATTCTCACCTGCCGGAAAATGGCCTTTACTCAATCTGTTCACTGATGGTTTAATGGTACCTAGAACAATGGCGGATCCAGGATGGGGCATTTGGGGCAAATGCCCCCCCCCCCCCCTCCTCGTGGAAGAGCCAGCCATACTTGTGATTAAAATACTAAACTTTGTCAGGCCAAGGTAAGTTTAGCTATATAACTCACTCATGAAAGTATGCACATTTTACTAGCACTTACTACGATTTCATCTCAAACTGAAGTAAAGCAATACCAAACTAGCTGTTAAATTGTTACCCTGCACCTTCTTGCGTACTATGCACCTCTAAAATTAATTATCGTGTTGATGTGTTTTAAGACGTTTGGAGCCTTTTAACAGCTTTTAGGACTCCACAACCATCTTCAAAGGCCAAAGTGACAAAAAATCATCAGTGAGACACTACTAAGAGGTGATTATTTGCTGCTTCAAAAATGCAGCAACTAGCAAGAGAATCTGGATCTCCCCAACCACCTACAACTTAGCCTGTTTGTGCCCCTCCCCTTGCCAGCTCCTGGATCCGCCCCTGTAGAAGCCATACCCTATTGAGGTTGCAACACCGACAAGTACCTGCCTACTTGTACCACTTCATGTCCCAAGCTATGATGCAATACACACAATAACTGTTGAAACTGTTGTGATATCCAAAGGTGGCTGGTATGAAACTATATAGCTATTAGCTTTATGCATTAATTGTTTTTGTCTTGCTCAGTGACAAATATGTGTGATATCCTAAAACAAAAACATCCTTGGGGCTGTGAAAAAGGGCGCTGCCAAGCAAAGTAGAAACAAGCTTATTCAACATGACTGGTAAGAACAAGGACTGATATCAAGTTGCGGCCAAGTAGATTAGAATATTACCATGATCAATCTGTTAAACAACTGGTAAGAACAAGGACTGATATCAAGTTGCGGCCAAGTGAATGCAGTATTACCCATTCTCAGGGCCGGCTCACTTTTTAACATTAGGTGGGCCAAACTGTTATATACTTGACAGGTATAAAAGTCACTGCACACTGCTTTGCAAAATGCAAAGCATTTTGCCCTCCTCCCCCCCCCCCCCCCCCCCCCCCCCCAGGAAATTTTTTGAAATTTAGATGTTTGAGAATGAAAATTATGATAATTTCGACAGAGAATTTGTTAAACGTAATCAGTATTCTTATAGCTAGCTACGTAGTATCCAGCTTAAAATTTTTGCCAGTCCATCTTTCCATTTTGTTGAAAGCTGCAGGCAATGCAATGTTGGTAAATCAACCAGTTAATATTAAACTTAGCTACAAAAACCTTGTTGTATAACTTATAAGCTATGCATTTTCCTCTCCCTGTGGCAAGTGTGGCAAACAGTTCTTTATCATCATAATGAAGAAAGTTAAACTCAGTAACTATGAATCTTGTCCAGTTCAATGACGACACGTTGAGGCCTTAATTAAATGCCTGACTGAATAAATGCCATAAACACCTGTCCTAAATAAAGGCCAGGGACGTTACTTTACCAGGTCCATGGTGTGAGATAACAATTGTGAATGGCCTCCTACAACAACTACAGCTATGACAAACAATGTCAACAGCAGCTGTTACAAGGAGAAACATGGCCAGCCACTTCAGTGACGATTGGAAACCAGGCGCCAGCATAATTAAACTGGTTTGCTCAGTTAAAATATTGAGGCAGGAATTATTGGGTGGGCCATGGCCCACTTGGCCAACCCTGCTGAGCCGGCTTTGCCCATTCTCTTTGTATCTAGCTATAGCTATATAATAAAACTAGAGCAATACACATGCAACTGTTATTAAGTTGTTAATTGGCCACTTTTTTGTAGTGTGTGATTTTAAAAAGCGGCCAAATGACAGTTGTATGTGTATTTGCTCTAGTTTTATTACATAGCTATAGCTAGATACAAAGAGAATGGGTAATACTGCATTCACTTGGCCACAACTTGATATCAGTCCTTGTTCTTACCAGCCATGTTGAATAAGCTCGTTTGATTGATCCTATTTTGCTTGGCAGCACCCTTTTTTTAGAGCCCCAAGGCTGTTTTTGTTTTAGGTTTCAAAATGTTGCATGATTTTGCAGTACTTACAGCCCCTTCTAACAAGGCAGTGGTGCTCCATGAGAGGGGAGGACTTGCACAACAAACAATTTGGTGTCCCAGCCTATCACCCACCAGGGTCAAGTGCTTCCAATGGAATCTAGGAAAACGGGAACGGAAACAGGAACTGGTGATAATGACCAATGGAAAATGTCTGGTAACAGTAATCATGCCAGTATACAGTGTAGAATATTACAGCTGATACAGCACAAAGCTTTTTTTGTAATATTGTTGGATTCTTCTGCTAAAATGATCGAGACTGTCTAATGGAACAGTCACCTGCATTGAAATATTTTAAGAGTAGTTAAGAATATTTTGTTAGCAGGGACCTGCATTGATGGCCTGTGACTATAGCTGGCATATATTAGGTATATATGAACTTTATAAGTCATCAATACTGAAAACTAGCTACTCCCTTAAAACCATAAACATATTGCAGTGCTCAATAGAAAGTGTTTTACTTGATCTGTCAAATGACAGACCAACATGCAACATGGTCGGCAACTGGTACATAATAATAGCAGTTTAAAGCTGTAACTAATAGTAATATATTGCTTATTACATTTATTTGTTGCTAGCTATAAAGTATGTCCAGCTTTCTAAAATGCAAGCTGCTAGCATACAACTACAAGTGACACGGGTTTCTCTTGTGTATCTACCACAAAAACATACTTTAATTTGCTGTAGTGTCTTGGCTTCAAAGGCACTCCCCATACACTATCACTCTTTGTCCATGCCTGCAACTCTATCTCCAGTGCTGTCTAGGTTCAAAACACAACCAACCACAAGGCTGGCTACAATACTCCTTAAAAAGAGGTAATGTATCACATTTATTGCAATTTTTCTGGATAATTATAATATTATTCGCTGCTTCTTCATGTAAGGTGTTATATTACTTGTTACTGCAAAAGTACAATATTATTACATAGTGTGTTACATTAATGCATTATCCCAACTCTACACATTGAGTAGAGATCTATTGACCCACGTACAACCAGTTGCTGCTCTCCGATTAGAATACAATCACTATTAGGCTTGTGCCAATTTTTCGAGCATAATAGGCTAGCAAAAGCATCAAGCATTGTGCCAGCATAATAGGACGATTATCAAGAATTTTAATTAAAACGTGCAATGCACGCGCCAAAAATACTGCACAACATGAACACACTGCACATTATTACTGCATTTTACATCAAAAAAAACCTTGTAGTTTTATTATTTTTACTATTTCTTGACTGATTATTCACACTTAAGATTGAGATACTCTAATAGAGCAGTCACTTACTCTAATACGCAGTCAGGGAAAGCAGATATATTCTAATAAAACAGTCATAGTCTTGATATTGAGGGCATAATTTTGAGCATAATAGGTTGGATTTTTGAGCACTGCTCAAAAGGTGATTTTCAAAGTATGATTGGCTCAAGCCTAATCACTATTCCCATCCTGTTTATTCATGAAATGTGTTGCTCTAGTCCTATATATCACTACAACAATTAGTTGTCTTTTGGAAACAATTGACTAACAGAGCAAAGTTTTAAACCATGAGCTTCCACTTGCATATAAGAATTGATTGTGGGTGGGAATGCATTACGTGATTCACTAAAGTCTTAAGTTGTGTATCTACATCAGCTGTCCAGTACACTAGTACTCTTCTTTTCTATGTGTATTGGTGCCACTTATTAGTCTAATAGACTATTAAAACTTATGTTGCTGCAAATGCTGCAACATTTAAAGCCATTATTGGAGGGTAAAGAGGCCTACCCTTTGATTAGGAGGCATATGCCCCTTGTTCTGCCACCTTGTAACAACATTATAAAATTTGCAAGAAAGTGATTTTCAATTTTAAAATGACAATGATGTACTGAAAATTCCTCTGATTTCCTTCTGCTATAGCCGATGATCATTTTTCCATTCACTGTTCTAGTTTGGAATCTGCATGGCCCCAAAACACTGAAATCAAAATGTATGGTGGAAATAGCTACACTGGTCTTTTTTGACTTACCAAAATTTCTGTGAATTGGGCTATAGCATGTTTAGTGCTTGCAGAATTTCAAAGTTCCTCTACACATATCACAACATAATGGATGTAAGGTAGACGGTACACAATATTATTAATTTCATTTTAAAATAAAGTTTAAGGGGCACGCTACTAATTCCTATGGCTTCACATGCAAAATCTTGGTTTTCATTGATTAGTGCTTGCGTTCCATCCTTTTTGTATCAGATGTGTTTGTGGTACTTAAAATCACCATCTCCAGTTAGTTAGAAGTACGTACTGTGCTTTAAGACTCAGTTTAGTATTTTAGACCTAAAGAATGGAAATTCTACAATTTTTGGGTCTAGTCTCACAGTTTTAATTTTACGTTTCTTAAACTTTGTCATCTGTTACCTAAGTATATTTGTAACAAAAGTGTGAAAGTAATTTTTGATCAAATGAGCTATTGAACTCTAAAAATTTTATGAAAAGCTTTCATCCGGAGTGGAGCATGACATCGATAGGTGTAACCTAGACATAATGCTGAATACAGAAAAATCCTATGTATACCGACTATACCCATGTGGTGACTTTATCAGACTCCCAGCAGCATCTATGCCATGTATCAAGCATGTATGTACAAAGGAGCCACAACAACTGAGATATAGGGACCCGCCTATTATGCTCATTATTTAACCTATTGTGCTATGCTGCACTGCCCAAAAATTTACCTATTATGCTTAAATTAATGCAGCTCAATATTTACCTATTATGCTCAAATTATGCTCAATATTTTTACCTCAGTTCCCATTTTTTTCTAATAACTTTGCACTTTATGGGAAAGCAGTAAGTGGTTGAAGCACAGACTGTAAATCCTTGCTTGTCAAAATGCATGCCACAGAAAAGATCGATATACTCTAATAGAACAGTCATCTACCTGATAATTTTATTGGAGTTACTGACTGTTCTATTAGAGTATATCGATCTTTTTGTGGGATATGTATTTTGATAAGCAAAAATTTATAGTATTGCACAACTTTTCTGCCTATTATACTAGCATTATGCTCAATGCTTTCAGGCACCTATTATGCTCATTATTATGCCAGCGTAATCGGCGGGTCCCTACTGAGATATAGAACTTACTCTACATTCAGCCAAACTTTAAACATATAACATAGTAAAATCCATGTACCTTTTATAGCTACCTACACTGGCATAGCTAAATGACAATTGCTTAAATCACAGATTACTTTATTTACATATATTAAACAAACCTTTTTATTCCCATTTTCTAATCTTCTCTTAGTAATGCACACCTTAGCGAAACAGCTTATCACTGGTTTTCCATCTATTACCAAGGTCACCTTTATAGTTATAAACCAATCCTGCACAGGAATTTAGCAGACAGAGAACCAAATGAATGGCTAGTGCACTCTTCGCACAATCACCGTCCATTGATTACCTTTGATTTATTTTAGTTTTATTAGTTTAACCAAAAGGTAAGGTGAACACAAAAGGCAAATATGCCTATATGAGTACCACCTACAAAAACAATACAATACAAAACCAAACAACTAAGGATACATTACAAAGACAATTACAGTACATTGAAATAAAAGCCTACATTAAAAACATACATGACTTAATCAGAAACAAAAAGAAAATTGTATAACATTCGCCTAAAAGTAGTGCGGTGTGTAGTTGACAGAATGTCAAATGGGATGGAGTTCCACCAAAAAACACTGTTCACAAAAAAGGAGTAACGGTAAGAGTTTATGGAGGACTGCTTGCATAGAATAGACAATGAGTGTGATCTGGTAGAGGCAGCAGAAGAAAAAGTGAAGTAATCGCTAAACTTTAGAGCTATATGATGGTGAAGAATATCATAGATAATTGTCAATGACAGATATTTACGTGGGTGGAAAGAGATGGATGATGGATTACATAACGCATGATGCAATTTTAGGTATGAATAAATTTTAAAGCCATATGAATCGAATTCCTGGTTAACCAATGTCAAATTCATTCTTTTACCGTATTAACAGTAAGTCCGATACGTAGTTGTATTGCTCAATGATGATGTTGGTAGTGTACTACATTATATCTACAGTAATCCTCAATATGGAAATGGTGGTGGCTACTGACCAGTGTAGTGTGTATGAGTTTAAATCTCCTTTCCACCCTGGTGAGTCTTGTGAGGATGTCTATAATATGAATCCAGAGAGTCGTGACTTGTCTGGATATTACTGGATACTAGATGGTCCCAGCAAGGTTTTTTGTGGTATGAATTACACCGGATCATCTTGTTTGAATATTTACAGCAACAATCCTGAAACTGGTGACAAGTCAGGATACTATCGTATTGATAGTACCCAATGGACATATTGTAACATGACAAGAATTGCTACTGACTTTATCTCCACATGTGCTGGTGTGGGAGGAGGATGGAGAAGAATTGCCAATATTAATGTCACTGCAGGAGATCATTGTCCAAGTGGATGGCACAGAGCTACTCACTCTGGTGTTAGTTTCTGTTATAAGGGTGATACCGGTGTTTGCTCTTCTACCTTCTTCTCCACTAATGGAACAAGTTACCAGAGGGTGTGTGGTAGAGCAAGAGGATATCAGAAGGGAAATACAATTGGTTTCCGGGGATCCCAGAATTTTTTTCAAACAATTAATGACGCTTATGCTGATTCCCTAGGAATTCATTATGGTAGTCCACGTCAACACATCTGGTCATATGTTAGTGGATTATATGATAATACTATAGAGAACCTATACAATTGTCCATGCGCTGTTGGTAGTGGACCAGTCCCTCCCTCTTTTGTGGGAACTAACTTTTACTGTGAGTCAGCTGGTGCTAACCCTAGAAACAGCGATAATTATTACTTCAACGACATATTATGGGACGGATCTGGTTGTCCTACTGGCACTTGTTGTAATGACACTACCCAACCATGGTTCTATAGAGAGTTGAATGGGACAACTACAAGTGATATAGAAGCTAGACTGTGTTCACATGAAGTATTTAGTAACAGAGCAGTCATAATAGACCAACTAGAGTTGTACATTCAGTAAATACTGTTAGTACATCACAACACATCTAGTTAAGAAGTTGTTTTGTCACTGTATTGTAATGGACTAATGGTAGTGTCTTATTGTAGTATGTATGTATGAGTATTGTAGTATGTGCAGTAGTCTGGTTTTCCTCCTGACTTACTTAGACCATGATTGTAGTGAAGTGCAATTAAAAGCTGCAATACAAGACCTTCAGTGCTGGCCACTGTAAAGCCTCTAATAATAAACAAAGTACAACATGTACACCTGCAGCTTTGAAGTACGCAACCAAGTACATGACATTGTGTACAATATGGACAATAAAAGTACACTTTTCACTTTGATCTTTCCACCCATGCAAAGTACAATAAAGGTGGAATAATGTAAACCCATCTGTGAGTTTATGTGTGACAGGAAGATGATCACTATACTTGATGAATGGATTGACTATACTGTGGTACTGCTAATAATTTCCACCTATCATATTCATACATATTCTGCACACTTGTGCTCAGTTATTTTTATTGATGGTTATTACACATCCTGTACAGTACAAACATTAGCAATTTTAAGGAAGAGGCCTTGAATTTGTATTATCATAGTAACACCACTTCATGTCAGCGCTAGGTGCCTGGACTTCTATTGTATGACTGTATGGTCTTTGAAATGTATAGCTATAGATTGTCAATACAGTATTTCAGCAGTATACATACATGCAGATCTGTTACCATGATGTCTGTTTTATTGTTGAACAGTAATACTATATTACACATGAACAGTAATGCTATATTACACATGTTAGGAAGTGAATAGTGCAGGTTTCTATAATACAGTCAGTTATCAAGATGAAGAACTACACAAATAGTAAAGTAATACTGTCCTCCTGCAAACTGAGAAATGACAGGATATATCAAATGTCACTGGTAGATCCATACCAGTTGTGTTAACAGAAAATGTTAGTTCTGTATGTAGTAGTTACACAATACTTGTTACAGTCTGCTGTCATCACCCTTGTTCTGATTTTACAAGCACCTATATAGTGACATGTGTGATGATCTTGAGGCATAAGGTGGGCACAAGTCTACATGTATCTATATATTATATAAGAAATGTTTAAAGAAAAGTTACCAGTTGCAATTGTTGTGAGAGGGATAGTTACAAGTTTCATGTTCACAGTTTTTGTGGGTCCCTAATGGTGACCGGATTTGCAAAAAGGTACCTTTTTCACACACAAAATTTGACTCATTTTTTGCACTGTAAAGCTTCATAGCTTTTTGATCACGGCATATAATTGCTTGAAATTATCAGTGAATATAGCTACAGTATCTGGCTACATTTTGATACTAAGAGAAAGTTAATCAGTATAAGGAGTCAAGTGTTACACCACTTTGTTTGCTGGTATGTCAAATGTGTGAAAAGGTACCTTTTTGCAAATCCGGTAACATTATTTGTAACTATTATATAAATGTATGCATGTATAGTTTTTGTAGTTAAGTAGTTAGTGCTCTAGGCTACCAGTGCAGGACACTGGTAGTCCTTCAGAATTGTATGTCTCTGTAATCACTATAGCCTTTACTGTATGTAATTCCAATTCTGTAAAGCAATTATTAAATTTTTTTTCCCGGGCTGGATGGACTACCCTTGCCTACCACCCCCAGCACAAAGAAAGCACGTGCTGGACAAACTGAATAAAAAGGACCAGATTGCTAAAAGTTTAAAAGTCCCTGTGCTCATCAATGCGGCCCATCTCAGGAGAGGCATCAGAGGAGCGATGCGAGATGGACCTACTTCCACGTATGCACATTGTAGCTGACCGAAGTAGAGAAAAAGACAATGTGCATCAGATAAAAGCCAGAGTCTGACTGTAACTAGTAGAGCCGTGGCGAGATAGATGGTCAGCCAAACGACGGTAGAAAACTATTGCCTCCCTTCCCATACCTCCAGTGGTCGCAAACACAAGGGGAGTGAAGGAGGCCTGCTCAACCTCTCTGACACGGTCACCATACTTACGTTTCTTCTGTGCCTCGTGACGTCGATACAAAGAGGGGACACTGGTGTTGCAGTAGCTCGGTGCATTAGGATGAAACACCCTTAAGTCAAAAAAGGCACTTTGCCGCTGCCCCCAGAATCCCCTAGCATGTATGTCTGCCCTAGCCTCATCCTGACGGTTGGCAGTCTTAGGTGCAATGATCTCCCCAGTAAGTGGCTGTAAAGGTGGCTCAAGGGCCACACCATGACATGTCTTGGAAAGCCACTCTGCAGTGATGTTTCGCAAAGCATTGTGGCGAACAAATGTGAGGCCTCCATGTTTGCAAATCATAGCATGATCCGCAAAAAATGGGACCCCACAAACACAGTGACTGGGTATGTTCAGGAGCTTCCAGCCGTATCTAAGATGCAAGGCATCCCAAAATTCTTGCTTCATCAGATGGAATCCCTGCTCTGCTAAAGGCAATGCTGTCAGCCAGGCAGAAGCACCCGGTTCACTGTTCAGGTCTAAAACTCTTTGGGATTGTGATGAAAGATTAGATTTGATCGTAGAAGCCCTCCCCCTCAAAGTAGAGCGACGATCCTGATGAATCTGAGCCTTGATAGAACTAACGTCGGGTAGAGGGGCTAGTAGATTCTGAGCAACAATCAAAGATCTCAGAGAGTGTGTGATTTTGATAGATGCAGTAAACTGAGAATCAGCAATGTCTACAGGATTGACAATACCCAAGCCACCTAGGCGGCAGGGTAGAGAGAGCACATCACGCTCTAAGGCAGAACAAGCACCATGGCCAGTGAGGGCAGGGATCAGCTTCAAACGGATGGCATCCTCTAGAGACTGAAACAGGGGCCCGACATTGGGGATGGTCCTCATGATGTATACCCAGCGGCCTATCATCCCATGAGTGAAAGCACAAAAAGCCGCATGAGGACGATTTGTAGCAATCTCAGCCAAAGCAAGCACTTCACTAGACCAAGAACAAACCTTCTTGGCCACAAACCTCTCTGCAAATTCTCAAGAGCCCAATGCAGCCCCAAGATGGCGCTGGCCCTGATCAGTAACCTGCATACCAGTGTCAGCAAAGTTAGATTTTGCAATAGTTAACAAATGAGGCTTTAAAATCAACACTGTCTTAGATGCATTAGAAAAATACCCAAAATTAGGTCCCAAAGAGGATAGTATCTGCCACCATTTATGCAAAAGTTTCAGTTTCCCCACCGCAGTGGCATCATCTGCAAACCATACCTGCCCAACACTGGGGACTGCCACACGGAGTCTTTTAATTAAGGGAACCACAGCCAGGGCATACATTGCCATTCCAAGAGGATCTCCTTGAGTTGTTCCTTCACAAGATGGGATTTCACCCTCTCCAACTACAAACAATCGGACTGGCTGAGCATAAGTGTTGTTCAGGATAGTAGAAAATGCAGGACAAAGGATGGATATATTATGTAGGGCAGCTTGGCGATTCACACAATTGAATGCATTAGTAGCATCCACTAAGAGTGCAGCTTCACAATCACTGTCATCAAACATATTCTTCATAGCATGTACAGCAGCCTCAGAGCCAGCTGATTGTCCCGCACAGGTCTGTAATGGGCCAGCAGCCAGTGCAATATCATCACCTATAACATAAAGGATCGCCTTAACAACAATTCTACTGGGCACGTCACCAATACCTATTGGTCTCACACCTGGGCCATATTGTTTAATTAAATTAAATTAAACATTATGGAACAATGGCCAATTTAATAAACAATATATACCTGTGGTATAAGCTTTAGCTATTCAAAAATCTATCTATATATTTATAAGAAATGTTTAAAGAAAAGTTACCAGTTGTTGTGAGAGGGATAGTTACAAGTTTAATTTCATGATCACAGTTTTTGTGGGTCCTTAATGGAACAATAGCGAATTTATTAAACAATACACAGAGTTGGGGTCGTTACATTAAAAATGTAACTAGTTACATTAAAAATGTAACTAGTTACATATCAGTTACTTGTTACTTTTACGTGATGTAGCGCGCTACAGTTACATATTACTTACTGAAAAAAGTAACAAGTGACATATTACTTGCTACTCTTTTATGGCTGTAACTAGTAATAATATTACATATTACATTTGTTCATTACAAACTATAAAGTAAGTCCAACCTTCTAAATAGAAGCTACCAGCCTATAGAGTGACACGAGCGAGACACGTGTTTCTGGTGTAGTTCAGCCACAGATACATACTTTGTTGTTGTATCTTGGCCTCAAGGGCACTCCCCATACACTATCATTCTTTGTCCATGCCTATAACGCTATCTCCAGTCTTGTCTTGACCCAAAATGCAATCAATCATGTGCCTGGATACAATGCGCCTTAAAAGGAAGTAATGCATTATGATCGTTACAATTTCCGGATGTAATATCCGTTACATATTACTCGCTACTTTGTCATGTAACACGTTATATTACTCGTTACTGTAAAAATAATATTATTACGTAACGCATTACATTTGTAACACGTTACCCCCAACTCTGACAATACATACCTCATCTATTGCAGATGAGCTTTCTGAATGTGAAAACAAGAAAAACAACATTATAGTTTATAATCTCCCAGAAGCACCCGAACAATCTTCAGAAGAACAGAATTTTGCTGACCTGTGCAAATATATTGTTATTTATTGCCCCCAACATGACAAAGTTTGAAAGAGCCAAGCACAAGAAACTAGTAGATAAATTAAAACAGCATAGACAACAAGGTGAAACAAACCTGATCATAAAGAATGGCTCAATTGTACGAAGACAACTAATTATAAGAAGATCCAACGCAACTAATGTGAACACAAGTGCACCAAATCTTTCCCAAACTTCCCCACTTGCTCAAACTTCCTCATCAGCTATGTCAATCGATGTGGGTAATCAGAATTCCTGATACCCTTGAGTTTAACCAAAGTACCAATGAACCTAACTCACGTTTAGTAAAACCAGACCCAATTCCAGTGTACTTGTGGAATTCTAGAAGTCTTGTCAACAAGTTGAAGAACTTAAATAGTTTCATACTTACTTCAAATTACAAAATCTAAGGAACAACGGAAACCTGGCTTTCTGACCATATCTATAATAATGAAATTTTTCCCCCAATCACACTATCTATCGTAAAGATTGCTCGTCTCGTGGTGGTGGTGTTATGTTAGCAATTGACATGAGTATTCCTAGCAAACTGTTAACTAGTCCTGATGATATTGAAGTGGTTACCGTTGAAATCCTGACCAGCAAGCCCTGTAAAATCTGTCTATTGTATAATCCTCCAAATAGTGGAACTGACTACCAAGACCATTTTACTTTCATATGTATCTCTCGTAATGAAGGAGGATGATCCTATTGTGTTTATGGGTGATTTCAACACCCCAGATGTTGTTTGGTCAACACTAAGTGCAAACTCCCAGTTTTCTCCTAAAATCTGTGATCTAATATTTCAGTATAACTATACCCAGGTTGTTGAATATTCTACTCATGTCCAAGGAAATATATTGGATCTCATAATTACTAACTGTGACGAAAATATTTCCAGTCCCCAAATTCACACAGAAGATAACCCATTGCTTAAATCAGACCACTAGCCTGTTACCTTTAATCTTAACCTGCTTCATAATTGCAATGCCACAACAGTAAGTGATTCTATTAATTTATATGATTACTCTAAGGCAGACTTTGATTCAATAAATGAATACCTTTCACATGTTGACTTTTCTCCCTGCTTTAATTCGTCTGACGTAGAATTTGTATGGACTTTAATTAAAGAAATTCTACTTGATGCAATTCACCAGTTTGTTCCACAAATCGAGATAAAACTCAATGATTTTCCTAAATGGTTTACCCCAAGCTTAAAGTATCAAATCAAATGTCTTCATTCACTTAGAAAGCGGTATTCAAAATCTCCCACACCTCATATCAAAGATCGATTGCAGGCTGCTGAGTTTAAAGCTGCAGAGGAAGCTTCAGCTGCTCGATCTGCATAATATGAATTTAAGCTTATTAATGACTTCGCTACTACCAATCAACCCAAGATATTTAGCTACATCAGAAGTTTGACTAAATCTGATCCTATTCCACACACTGTGTATTATAATGATAACAGCACAACCAATGATAAACAAAAGGCATCATTGTTTAATAATTACTTTTACTCTGTGTTCACTACTACTAATATTAACCAACCCCTCCTAGTGAGCCTCTAGACTCTAGCACCCAACAACATTTAGTTTCAATTGATATTTCTGAAGAAGATACTTTTAACGCTCTTAACTCATTGGACCCACATAAGGTAGTTGGTATTGATGGAATTGGGACAAAATTTCTGAAAAATTGTGTTTCATTTCTCTATAGACCACTACGCTATTTGTTCAACCTTTCACTGTAATTCCCATATTTAAGTCTGGTGACAGAGGATCAGTTACAAATTACCGTCCTATATCATTGTTATGTAACACCTCAAAAGTACTTAAAAAATTGATATATGATAAAATTTTTGACCATCTGAACAAATTTATTTCACCTGCACAATTTGGATTCCTCAAAAACAGATCTGTAATTCAACAATTGCTTATCCTTTTCAACCAAGTAATAAATACTAACCATCAAACTGACGTTATCTATTTGGACTTTCGTAAAGCATTTGACAGTGTGCCTCATAATCAACTATTGCTAAAACTAAATAGATTTGGTATATCTGGCAACCTATGGCTATGGTTTAAATTCTATCTCCTACACCGTCAAAAGTGCGTAAAGATAAATAATCAATTTTCTGATTTCCTACCAGTCTTATCAGGATTCCCCAGGCAGCATCTTGGGCCCTCTACTGTTTCTTGTCTACATTAACAAGCTACCAGACCATGTATTGACTTCAATATTATTACTATTTGCAGATGACACAAAGTGCTTTAAGACTATAACTGATACAAATGACAATCTAGATCTGCAAAAGGATGTAGATAATCTAGATGGATGGAGTATCAACTCTGATCTACTGTTCAGTCTATCCAAAATTTTATTCATGTCCTTTAAACCTCACCTGCAAACATCCTACTCTATAGGCAACAATGTTATATCCAAAGGGACTACTCATAGAGATCTAAGTATCATTATCTAATCAGATTTAGACTGGGAACCCCATCACCAACACATAATATCAAAGGCTTATCGGATGTTAGGCTTATTATGACGTTCCTTTTCAACAAACATACAGTAACTGCTATATCCAAGAAACATCTATAAATATCGCTAGTCAGATCTCAATTAATGTTTTGTTCAACACTATGGAAACCATATTTATTAAATGATATCAGACAACCAGAACAGCTTCAGTGTCGCGCAACAAAGTACATATTGAATGACTACACCAGCAACTATAAATCTCGATTACTTGAGCTCAAAATTTTACCCTTAATGTATGTTTTGGACATCTGTGACATAATGTTTTTTATCAAGCCCCTAAAAATGCATTTAATGTCACTGACTATATTAAATTCACTTCAGGAAACACACGATCAGGATCTAGCTAGCTATAAACTGCAACACATAAGAAATACCAATGTTTCCAGCAGCAACTTCTATTTCAACAGACTCCCTCGTATATGGAATGTTTTACCAATAATAGATTACAATCTTAGCCTACCTACTATCAAGTACAAACTTACAAACTTTCTATGGAGTCATTTTGAACTAAATTTTGATCCGGACAATGCATGCACTTTTTCTTTTGGTTGTCCCTGTTGTAATTGTAATAAGTCCCCCAAACCTCCTAACTTTGATCACCTGTAACCCTTGCTTTAAATGAGTTTTATGTAATATAAGTAACTATAACTAATCTTAATAACTACTTACTCCTGGCCACTTACACTATAGATTTTAAGGACTACTAATGTTTATACTGTACGTATCTTGTTGTATGTATGCTGTAAAGCAAATAATAAATAAATAAATACCTGTGGTATAAGCTTTAGCTATTCAAAAATTTAACTATAGTTTCTACAATGTAAACTTTCTATAGCTAGCTACTGCACAGTAGGAACAGTACATAAAAGATTGCAGTGTATGTAATGTATACCAGAGTAAATACATATAAGCTGGACTACACAATGGGTAGCTATACTGTAGCATTTAAAACCTGGAATATATTACTGTCAGTTAGCTATCACATGTTAGTATTGTCATGATCATTGTTTGCTCTTCCCACTATATCAAGACACACGGTAGTGTGTCGTGCGGTCCAAGAAGCCGGCGCGCAACACCCGTGAGTATATTGACAGGAAGAACAAAAACGCAATTTTCGCACCTCCGTAGCTCTGTGCTTCCTTGATGAAACAAGACGATGTTTGCTGTGGACACTCCCTCCAACTTCAGTACTCCACATTCAAAATTTGAGCGAAATTGCTTCAAGCGTTCCCGAGATATTCGACTTCAAAATTGGCTTAGTTTCTTCGTTTTTTTCTTCTTATTTTTCTTCCTCTTTTCGCACACTTACAAAAACCGCTATAAAACGCGAACACAATATCCGATTGCCTTGAAATTTGGCACACATAAGGGGGTATAAAGGCGCATCTCGGTACCAACTGTGGCTGGAATCAAGACACACGGTAGTGTGTCGTGCGGCCCAAGAAGCCGGCGTGTAACCCCCGTGAGTATATTGACAGGAACAAAGAAAACGCAATTTTCGCACCTCCGTAGCTCTGTGCTGCCTTGATGAAACAAGACGATTTTTGCTGTGGACACTCCCTCCAACTTCAGTACTCCACATTCCAAATTTGAGCGAAATCGCTTCAGGCGTTCCCGAGATATGCGACTTCAAAAATTGGCTTAGTTTCTTCGTTTTTTTTTCTTCTTATTTTTCTTCCTCTTTTCGCACACTTACAAAAACTGCTATGAAACGCGAACGCCATATCCGATTGCCTTGAAATTTGGCACACAGAAGGGGGGGTATAAAGGCGCATCTAGGCACCAACTTTGGCTGGAATACGATAAACAGGCAAAGAGTTATGAGCGATTATTCACTAAAAATAACACCAATATATTGTCACGCCTACAGAGTAAACCGCGTATGGGAAGAAGCTGAAAATCTGTGGGTGAATAAGTTAACTATTAAACCTCAAACCTTTTGTGGTTTGAAAGGAATCGAGCTAAAAACCAGGAAGATACAACGAAAAAACCAACAGTGTGTAACAATTACGCAATCGAGATTAGCTAATAAAAAAACGACTGTTTGCCACGCCTACCAGATAAACCGCTTGGGCTAATGCTTTGAAAATTGCTGTACAGATGGAGTAATCATCTTAGAAAGGCTCTTCAATGGTGTAGAAGAATCAGACTTAAAGCCACGGAGTTATAACACGAAATCCAACTTGGTGTAGCAAGTGCGAGATCGAGATACTCTAATAGAGCAGTCATCCTAATAGAGCAGTCACCCTGAAGAGAATTCAAGAGATCAGCTAGAAACAAGTAACCTGTATAGAGATCAGCTACAAACAAGTCACCCTGTAGAGAGATCAGCTACAAACAATTCACCCTGTAGAGAGATCAGCTAGAAGTAGGGAGTTCATGCAACTATGGAAAGAGATAGTTATTATTATTATAATAATTGCAGGACTCTGAAAGAGTATACGTGCAATATAGTATGTAGTTAAGTTCAGCTAGAAGAAATCACCTTGTAGAGTTCAGCTACAAAGAAACCACCAGGTAGAGAGTTCAGCTACAAACAAATCGCCCTGTAGAGAGATCAATAGAAGAAGTTACCTTGCAGAGAGTTCAGCTACAAAGAAACCATCATGTAGAGAGATCAGCTACAAACAAATCTCCCTGTAGAGAGATCAGCTAGAAGAAGTTACTTTGTAGAGAGTTCAGCTAAAAAGAAACCATCATGTAGAGAGTTCAGTTGCAAACAAATCACCAATAGAGAGATCAGCTAGAAGAAGTCACCTTGTAGAGAGTTCAGCTACAAACAAATCACCCTGTAGAAAGATCAGCTAGAAGAAGTTCCCTTGTAGAGAGTTCAGTTACAAAGAGACCACCATGTAGAGAATTCAGCTACAAACAAATCGCCCTGTAGAGATATCAATAGAAGAAGTTAACTTGCAGAGAGTTCAGCTACAAAGAAACCATCATGTAGAGAGATCAGCTACAAACAAATTTCCCTGTAGAGAGATCAGCTAGAAGAAGTTACCTCGTAGAGAGTTCAGTTAAAAAGAAACCATCATGTAGAGAGTTCAGCTGCAAACAAATCACCTGTAGAGAGTTCAGCTACAAACAAATCTCCCTGTAGAGAGATCAGCTAGAAGAAGTTACCTTGTAGAGAGTTCAGCTACAAAGAAAGCATCATGTAGAGAGTTCAGCTGCAAACAAATCACCTGTAGAGAGTTCAGCTACAAACAAATCACCCTGTAGAGAGATCAGCTAGAAGAAGTTGCCTTGTAGAGAGTTCAGCTACAAAGAAACCATTCTGTAAAGAGCTCAGCTACAAACAAATCACCTGTACAGAATTCAGCTACGTATAAACAAATTACCCTGTAGAGAGATCAGCTAGAAGAAGTTACCTTGTAGAGAGTTCAGTTACAAAGAAACCACCATGTAGAGAATTCAGCTACAAACTAGTGACCCTGTAGAGACATCAGCTAGAAGAAGTTACCTTGTAGAGAGTTCAGCTGCAAACAAATCACCTATACAGAATTCAGCTACAAACAAATCACCCTGTAGAGAGATCAGCTAGAAGAAGTTATCTTGTAGATAGTTCAGCTACAAACAAATCACCCTGTCGAGAGATCAGCTAGAAGATGTTACCTTGTAGGTAGTTCAGCTGCAAACAAATCACCCTGTAGAAAGATCAGCTAGAAGAAGTCACCTTGTAGACAGTTCAGCTACAAAGAAACCATTCTGTAAAGAGCTCAGCTGCAAATAAATCACCTATATACAGAATTCAGCTACCAACAAATAACCCTGTAGAGAGATCAGCTAGAATAAGTTACCTTGTAGAGAGTTCAGCTACAAACCATTATGTAGAGAGTTCAGCTGCAAACAAATCACCTATAGCTACAAACAAATCACCCTGTAGAGAGATCAGCTAGAAGAAGTTACCTTGTAGAGAGTTCAGCTACAAAGAAACCATCATGTAGAGAGTTCAGCTGCAAACAAATCACCTTTAGAGAGTTCAGCTACAAACAAATCTCCCTGTAGAGAGATCAGCTAGAAGAAGTTTCCTTGTAGAGAGTTCAGCTACAAACAAACCACCCTGTAGAAAGATCAGCTAGCCTTGTAGAGAGTTCAGTTACAAAGAAACCACCATGTAGAGAGTTCAGCTATAAACTAGTGACTCTGTAGAGACATCAGCTAGAAGAAGTTACTTTGTAGAGAGTTCAGATACAAAGAAACCATTCTGCAAAGAACTCAGCTGCAAACAAATCACCTGTACAGAATTCAACTACAAACAAATCACCCTGTAGAAAGATAAGCTAGAAGAAGTTACCTTGTAGAGAGTTCAGCTACAAACAAATCACCCTGTAGAGAGATCAGCTAGAAGAAATTACCTTGTAGAGAGCTCAGCTACAAAGAAACCACCATGTAGAGAGTTCAGCTGCAAAGAAATCACCCTGTAGAAAATTCAGCCACAAGTAAATTGCCCTTTAGAAAGATCAGTTATAAGAAGCTACCTCGTAGAGAGTTCAGCTACAAAGAAACTATTCTGTAAAGAGCTCAGCTGCAAACAAATCACCTGTACAGAATTTAGCTACAAACAAATCACCCTGTAGAGAGATCAGCTAGAAGATGTTATCTTGTAGATAGTTCAGCTGCAAACAAATCACCCTGTAGAGAGATCAGCTAGAAGATGTTACCTTGTAGATAGTTCAGCTACAAAGAAACTATTCTGTAAAGAGCTCAGCTGCAAACAAATCACCTGTACAGAATTCAGCTACAAACAAATCACCCTGTAGAAAGATCAGCTAGAAGAAATTACCTTGTAGAGAGTTCAGCTACAAAGAAACCACCATATAGAGAGTTCAGCTGCAAAGAAATCACCCTGTAAAAAATTCAGCCACAAACAAATAGCCCTGTAGAAAGATCAGTTAGAAGAAGTTACCTTGTAGAGAGTTCAGCTACAAAGAAACCATTCTGTAAAGAGCTCAGCTGCAAACAAATCACCTGTACAGAATTCAGCTACAAACAAATCACCCTGTAGAAAGATCAGCTAGAAGAAGTTACCTTGTAGATAGTTCAGCTACAAACAAATCATCCTGTAGAGAGATCAGCTAGAAGAAGTTACCTTGTAGATCGTTCAGCTACAGACAATTCACCCTGTAGAGAGAGCAGCTAGAAGAAGTCACCTTGTAGAGTGTTCAGTTACAAAGAAACCACCATGGAGAGTTATGTGATAAATATATGTATTATATATATAATTTGTACATTTACTGATAAAATCAGAAATATCTAAAGTACATCTGCTTCATCTTTTCTTCTTCCCGCTGTGGAAAAAAAAAAGGTTAAAAAAGTCCCAAAGCCGCACAGCCATAGGCCGGCTTTGGGGTATGCAAATACAAAAAGAAGTGAAATCTAATCCAAAACAGCCAAGCTGTAAAAAAAGTGTGCGGCCCTCAAAAAGGCTATGGTGAAAAAAGATGTGAAATCCAAGGTGGCGGCCAAGGAATGGCTGTGATGGTAGGTTAATGGTAAAAATTTTAATAACGACAATTCAGGTGAATTTTGTGCCAATTGACCAAGCGGCACTAAAATTCACCTGAATTGTCATTATTAAAATTTTTACCATTAATCTACCATCACAGCCATTTCTTGGCCGCCACCTTGGATTTCACATCTTTTTTCACCATAGCCTTTTTGAGAGCCGCACACTTTTTTTACAGCTTGGCTGTTTTGGATTAGATACTATAAACAGGCAAAGAGATTAATAGCGATTATTTACGAAAAATAACACCAATATGTTTTCACGCCTACAGGGTAAACCGCTTACGGGAAGAAGCTGAAAATCGGTGGGTGAATAGATTAACTATTGAACCTCAAACCTTTTGTGGTTTGAAAGAAATCGAGCTAAAAACCAGGAAGATACAACGAAAAAACCAACAGTGTGTAACAATTACGCAATTGAGATTAACTAATAAAAAACGACTACTTTCCACGCCCACCAGAAAAACCGCTTAGGGTAAAGCTTTGAAATTCGCTGTACAGATGGAGTAATCATCTTAGAAAGGATCTTCAATGGTGTAGAAGAATCAGACTTAAAGCCACGGAGTTATAACACGAAATCAAACTTGGTGTAGAAAGTGCGAAATCGAGATACTCTAATAGAGCAGTCACCCTAATAGAGCAGTCATCCTGAAAAGAATTCAAAAGATCAGCTAGAAACTAGTAACCTGTATAGAGATCAGCTACAAACAAGTCACCCTGTAGAGAGATCAGCTAGAAGAAGTCACCTTGTAGAGAGTTCAGCTACAAAGAAACCACCATGTAGAGAGTTCAGCTACAAACAAATCGCCCTGTAGAGGGATCAGCTAGAAGAAATTACCCTGTACAGAGTTCAGCTACAAAGAAACCATCATGTAGAGAGTTCAGCTGCAAACAAATCACCCTGTAGAAAGGTCAGCTAGAAGAAGTCACCTTGTAGAGAGTTTAGCTAGATAGTTCAGTTACAAACAATTCACCCTGTAGAGAGATCAGCTAGAAGGACTCACCTTGTAGAGTGTTCAGTTACAAAGAAACCACCATGTAGAGTTCTGTAATAAATATATGTATTATATATATATGTAATTTGTACATTTATTGATAATATCAGAAACATTTAAAGTATTCATCTGCTTCATCTTTTCTTCCTTCTGTGGAAAAGAAAAAAAAGATAGGTTAAAAAAGCCCCAAAGCTGGCCATAGGCTGGCTTTGGGGTATACAAATACAAAAAGAAGTGAAATCTAATCCAAAACACCTAAGCTGTAAAAAAAGAGTGCGGCCCTCAAAAAGGCTATGGTGAAAAAAGATGTGAAATCCAAGGTGGCAGCATAGATACAGTATACCAACAGGGATTGGAAACGGAAGTAACTCACGTGATATCTCTGTACAAACTCTCAATATGACGTAACAGACGTGAAATACCATCCGTGTCTCGAGCGCGAGTGACCGTCACCATAGATACCAGAGCAGCGCGAATTCGTTAGAAGCCACTTTTGTGCACGTTGTAGAAGAATTACAGCCTAAGCGTTGCGACAATTGGACTAATTACTGTTCTACTCGAGGGCGAAATTACCTGCGCGTGTTCTAGTATACGAGTGATTTGAAACAATCATTGACGCTCACTTCTGTGGTAAGCTTAATGTAACCCAGCAGTGCTTCTAGCAGTTGTGTTATTTTGCAAGCCTACCAGTAAGAGCAGTTAGAAAAGTGTTATGTTTTCTGGTGTTTACATCGTCAGTACCGTGTAAATAGCTTATTGAAATTACTATTCGTGTAAATAGCTTATTGAAATTACTATTCGTGTTACCATACTGGACATTTTAATAATTTTACAATTTACACTTGTGTTATTTTGGAGGACACATCAGTAACTTTGTGTACCAATATACCATGTCATTAGTTACTAGTACATTAGTAGAGTGTAATGTGAATATTAGATTGTTCTGAAACCAATCCTACAGGAAATGGGAGGTACAAAGATGGAATCCATACCTATACACAATATTGCTAAATAACCACTGTTAGCACTGAAGAATCTGAGAGTTGTTTACCATAAGGACAAAGAAGAACAGTGCACCGATGTGAGAAGCACAGCTCAAGACCATCAGAAACAAGTTGACATCATATTGCTTGATTTTGCTAAAGCTTTTGACACAGTTCCACACCAGCGATTACTTACGAAATTACAATACTATATGGCACTAGGAACAATACATATAACTGGATCAAAACATGGTTAACTGATCGGACACAATGTGTACTTCTTAATGGCAAATCCTCAACCCCAGTAACAGTTACATCAGGGGTACCACAAGGAACAGTACTTGGTCCTCTGATGTTCTTGTTGTATATTAATGACATTACCAGAAGTATTTTATCCCCACTACGGCAGTTTGATGATGACTGCTTGTTTTATAGAGTAATTGATTCCCCGAATGATGCTTCCATCCTTCAGCAAGATCTTGACAGACTATCAGAATGGGTACACATATGGCAACTTAGGTTTAATGTATCCAAATGTTTTGTAATAAGATGCACCAGATCTCAGTCACCTATCATTCACAACTATGATCTGAACAACCATACCTTAACAATTACTGATAGACATACATACCTCAGAGTACTCTTGGACAAACATTTATCTTGGTCACCTCATGTATCCAAAATATCAGGAAAAGCATCCAGAACATTAAACTTTCTTAAGAGAAACGTAAGCAATTGTTCTACACAAGTGAAAGCAGCAGCATATTTAGCAATGGTAAGACCACAACTGGAATATGCTTCAGTAGTATGGGACCCTATATTTATAACAGTGATGTACATAAACTTGAAAATATTCAAAGAAGAGCAGCAAGGTGGGTATTTAAAGATTACAGTAGATCCAGTTCAGTTACTTCCATGCTCCAACATCTCTCCTGGCCTGAACTTAAAACTCGACGCAAGATATCCAGACTGCAGACATTTTACAAAGTACTTCATAACCAAATTCCCTTATCTATTCTGTCCAATTATCTCCCAATGACCAGAGAAACCAGGCAATATCACCAGTACCATTTCATACTCCCTACAACATCTACTACAGCTTACCAAAAAGTTTTTCTCCAGAACAGCTCAAGACTGGAACTCGTTGCCACAACTCCTAATTGATTTAAATGACTCTGACTCTTTCTCAGTTAACGTTTCTAATTATTGTAGTAATGTACATGTGTGATTTTTTTTCCTGAGCGCATCAGCAGTGCTGGCTGCTCAGTAATAATAAATAAATAAATAAAATAAATAGATTCACTACCAATATCTTCTGGTAAATGATACTTCCGTGTTAATGTATTGACGACATGGCTTCAAGTTCACTATCTGAACACTTGGATTGTTCTGCACATACATATACTGGAATATAATTGTTGCTGAATGTGACTTGGTAACTGGTTATATTTGTTTGTTTGCTTTTCTTCCTTTACGTTTTGTTATCTTGTGTAGTGTTGCAAAATTAATGTTAGCTATTCAGTATTTGTTGTACTATTATAGCAATGAACATGCACATTATCAGTTGGTCACTATATGGCTTTAAATTGTTATATATAGCTGGTACCAGCTCTGTTGAATGTGTTGTGTAGACAAGCTGGCATGAAGGCTGCATGTGGGTTGTATGAAACCGGAGTCGTTATTATTTTATTATTATTAAAGCTTTACAGTGGCCAATTGAAGGTCTGACAGCAACATGTGCTGCAGCCTTTGGATTAACCGTGCTACCAGCTGGCTGTATGGGATTTCTAAACCCTTGCAAAAACGCTTCCAAATATCAGGCAACGTGTGGAGTCTTTTACGGTGGAATTCACACCAGAGTTTCTCTTTCTTTGTGGAGGTGGACTTGTAGTACTCCCTCAAATTTTCGAATATTTCCTTAAGTGACATCACTAGCTCTTCGCTGAATTCATCAAAAGCGTCTCCGTTCGTATATGGTGCAAAATTGCTTCAACAAACTTTCTTCCACTCTCCATCCGGGAAGATCACAAAACTCACCTATAAAGCTACGGACAATTCCACTCGCCATTTATTACTACTGAGTTACGGATGAAAGTTTACGTCATGCGAGACACGGATATGTTTGTGCGCGAGTCTCCGTTTCCAATCCCTGTTGGTATATATACTGTATCTATGGTGGCAGCCAAGAAATGGCTGTGATGGTAGGTTAATGGTAAAAATTTTAATAACGACAATTCAGGTGAATTTTGTGCCAAGACCAAGTGGCACCAAAATTCACCTGAATTGTTGTTATTAAAATTTTTACCATTAACCTACCATCACAGCCATTTCTTGGCTGCCACCTTGGATTTCACATCTTTTTTCACCATAGCCTTTTTGAGGGCCGCACTCTTTTTTTACAGCTTAGGTGTTTTGGATTAGATTCTATTATTGTAACTGTGATTGTATTCATGGAAAGATTATAATCTTGCCTTGTCCATAGATCCCTTTACACTATGCCTTGCCTATACGTATACCTTAGGCTACTTAGCTGCTATGCATCACAACTTGCTTTACTGGTTACTGATTTACTGGTAACGGTCCCTTCTATGCCATGTCCCCTGGTACTTACTACAGGTGTAATACAAACGAATAGCTATTTGATAGGATATGACTAACTTTAAAACTCTTCTTGCAGTTGCTGACAGGTTGAGTTTCTTCCCTGCCAAACTACGTACAGCAATACTTGATCATTCAATGATTTACTTCACATCTCTCCTGTAGTCGATTTCATCTCCTGACAGGCCATCTTAGTGCTAGAGCCGGTGGTGGAAACGGGTCACGGCTGGTAATCTCATGAATAAAAGAAACAAGAAAAAAAAACATGATTCCCGGCCCTACCAAGCTATGGGTGACACTGAGGTGTACTACGTACATACGACTAGCATAGTGCCTTTTAATCGTTACCCACTGTGACTTACGACTAAACCCGTAACATGTGACGCAGGTATTTACCCGTTAACCTTATATAAGCCTACGTATTGGGTTATTGCAAAAAGCGGCCTTGTGGCCTTTGGCCTACACTGTTAAAAATGAAGTGCTATGATAGCACCTAAAAATGGTTTAAGTGGAATTCTAGGAAAACGGGAACGGAAAACGGAAACGGGAACGGAAAGCGGAAACAACCAGTGGAAAATGCCTGATAAAAAGGTCATCATGCCATTATAAAGGTTGGCTTTTATCGCACAATGCTTGTTTGCAGCATTGTTGGATTTTTCCGCTAAAGTGATCGAAACACTCTAATAGAACAGTCACCTGTACTAAAATACTCTAACAGAGCAGTCAAAAAATATTTTGTTACCTATCCCACGAGAGACCTACATTGATGGCCTGTGAATTGATGGGCTATAGCTGTCATAGATTAGATATAAGTCATCAACATTAAAAGTTAGCTACTCCCTTGAAACTGTAAATTTATACCAATATAGCACACCAGTAATTAAAAGTTTACAAAAGGATTCTGTTAACTGACAGTTATTGCATATAGATGAGGGAAGTTGTACCTGCAACCTCATGAAAATGTCACAGCATGGGCATGTGGCAGCTGAAGTATGTGTAGGTGCATGGCTCCAATGAGGAGACTAAGGACTATATAAGCAGTCATGGAGATCTTGGAGCCAATTTCAGCTTGACAAGTATACCAATGTTACATGCATACTCCCATCATATGACTTCTTATCTGGAAGCAGTATAGGTACAGTTTTTGAAGCCTATAATAGGCACTGCCAGTTAACTAGAGTACTTTGTGAATCTCAGTTTTCATATTAGTATTATTTTAATGTTTAATAGTTGAATATTCTAAAAATTTATGGTTTCAAAGGAGTAGCTAACTCTTAATGTTGATGACTTAGCTAGTCTCTACACCTAGTATATGACAGCTATAGCCCATCAATTCACAGGCCATCAATGTGGGGATAGCTAACAAAACATTTTTTGACTGCTCTATTAGAGTATTTTACTACAGGTGACTGCTCTATTAGAGTGTTTCGATCATTTTAGCGGAAGAATCCAACAATGCTGCAAATGAACATTGTGCGATAAAAGTCAACCTTTATAATGGCATAATGACCTTTTTATCAGGCATTTCCGCTGGCTGTTTCCGTTTCCGCTTTCCTTTCCCGTTTTCCTAGAATTCCACTTACCCCTAAAAATGCTATGGTAGCACCTAAAAGTGCTAAATTTTGACTGCTCTGGTCAAAAAATAGCACTTACAGGTGCTACCATAGCACTTCATTTTTAACAGTGTAGTGGCTTTATGGCCTTGTGGCCTTAGATCTTGGTGATAACGAGAACATTAGTAGAGTGTGATACAGCTACTATGCATTATTGTTGCCTCGCATAGGCTTGTGTTAGACTCCATGCCAGCATAGAACCATAAGAGAGATCGATACTCTCTAATGCACCTATCAATGTTAGGTCCCTACCCCCCAGTACGGGCCGGGGTCATGTGGGGACAAGGTGGGGATTTGACACCCTGCAAGAGCAATAACCCCACTACTGGGGCCTAAGTGTTTGTCTAATCCCCTACCTACCCCCTATATTCCCCGAGGTATTCCCCCACTCCATGATCAGTTGACCTTGAAATTCAGTAATATATAGTTTTAATATAGATATAGCACATGCATGTCACATTACAGAGATACACTCTCTTCTGTTCTGCCATGCCTGCAGACAATACACGTTAAGGTTTGGCTACGGGTCAATGTCACGTGATTTAACTAAATATAGCTACACAATTCGATTGTTATAAAAATGCTTGTCAAAAGCCCCACCACTGGGGGTAGCTTTGTATAGGTGAATCCCGTATAAACCCCGTATAATCCCCCTATGGATCCTGTACTGGGGGTACTGGGGGTTACAATTGATAGGCGCATGATGCAACAGTCACCTACATGGTTTCAATAAAATACTCTAATAGAGCGTTCACAAGTTAAGCTGTATGGCTGCATTTATATATGGCAAGAAATAACAGCCTGGCTTGTTTACTCAGTTGAATACTGCTACTGTGACTACCCATACGTTATACAATCTATGGACTACCTTACTGAACCTCTACAATCTACATACCATGCTCTATAGCTAGCTACCAGATGATCCATGAAACAGGCAGGCTGCAATATGAACAGGCCAACCATATTGATTCTACGGCATGTGTATATAGCTAGGATTCTACATTAGAAATATCACATAGTCTGTATGTCATGCTTAATTTGCGAATGCTCTATTAGAGTTTTTATTATTAAAACATGTAGATGACTGTTGTATTAGAGAGTATCGATCTCCCTTATGGTTCTATGCTGGCATGGAGTCTAACACAAGCCTATGCGAGGCAACAATAATGCATATAGTAGCTCTACTAATGTTCTCGTGATCACCAAGATCTAAGGCCACAAGGCCATAAAGCCATAGAGCCATAGGCCACAAGGCCGCTTTATGCAATAACCCCTAGGTATTTACCTGATAATCATATCAGACAATTCAATGTATTTTAATGTCATTCAGCTACAGTATGAAAATGTACTGTTTGTTCAATTAGAATTTTAAAAATAAAACTGATTCTACAAAAACCTGTTAATTTTAGCAACTTTTATATGCTCTTCTGTATAGCACGTATATCATATAGGGGGTGGGAGGGTGCGGAGGGAAGGGGAGGGGTGGTGCACGCACAAGAAGTGGTTGACAGTGAAAAAAACAGTCTATAAGTATCACACAACTGTTTAAATATATACGTTCTTTGATATTGTATATGCATTAGTTTGCCAGTGATAGTTATAAATGGCGAAAAGAATGTAATGAATTGCCCGCCCACGCCCAATTTGTGCCATCGTTAAAATGGCCTTGCTCAAAGACGATTAAATGTCTATGACATAGTTTTCTGTATAAATACTTTGGTTTGTTTATCATGCTGTAATATTGTGCTGCTGTGTTATGCTATAATAATATTAATGCTTATATTATTTAATGATGTTTGTTTCTATTACTTTAGTGCACGGTGGGAGGTGGAAGCGTCCATGATGACGATTGGGCAATGTGCAAATAAGGTGAGTGTATGCTTTGTAAAAAGAAGCCCACGTAGCTGTGCAGGGCTCATCTTCTGTACAGATCAGCTTCTGTATAGTCTTTCATCATTTTATTTTTCCCGAGGGGTAGCCAACACCCACGCAAAACACAGAAATGGTGTACCAGAGGGGTTGCCAACGCCCACGCAAAGCACCCAAATGGCGTGTACGAGACTCCCAATCTGTATGTATTTTTAAAAGCATTTAGTGATATTGCTAACTAGTAACTACCTGTACAGTTGTTGATCTACATCTTGTTCTAGTTATTCGTGATCGATCATTGTCTACTTTGTTAAACTCCCTTTCTCCATTATTTTTACATGATTTTGGATTTAGGATTTGGTTTCTAATATATTTGTGTATTTCTGATTGGATTTCTCACATAGCATACAAGAGTCCCAAGGCATTGGCTACCCCTCGCTTTTTACCAAAAACCAGTTCATCTCTAGTTGACACAGTGGCGTAGCCAAGGGTGGGCATGGGCGGGCATTTGCCCAACCATCACAGTTTCTTGCCCAACCATCACAAACTTTTGCCCAACCATCACAAGTAGCTTAAGATTCACGCGAGGATTCACAGCAGCACACAAAACCACCCTACTTTGATACTGTAAAGCGTAAACATGTACCTCATTTCTTGAACCATGACTTCAGAAGGGATCGAGATAGATGGTATATCATGTGATCCATTACGAGGAAATCCCTTGGGAAGTCCCTATAAAAGACGCACGTGCCACGCTCCTTGGCGTGGTTTAAATTCAAAATTTAAAATGGAGTCAAAGCGTGGTACACTACAGTCGTGGTACTGTATCTCTGAGTCACAGTGAGTGATAATCGTCAGTAGGATTCAGTATGGATGGTGCTGGCAGCAAAAGATTTCGTTTCAGTGGATTTGTCAAACGTATTTTTTTGATAAGGAAAGTACCGTATAGCCTACCTTACTGCTGATGAAAGAAAACAGGAAAACGTGACTCTTCTAGATAACAATAATAGCATATGCAAATGGAGCTGGAAATGGAGAAAAGGTCAAGTCATTATAAAGCGTCACGTGCACAAATTGTACTGATTAACCGAGTTGTGGTTTACACCAGATTCATGCAAAATGTACATTGGCTGCTATAAGTCTGTGACAAAGCTTTCTTGGCATGCTGATATTTGTGTTTAATAGTTCATAAATTAGCGCCCCGGCCTTCATTTGGGACCATGTGGCGTTTAATTGAAAAAGCATTTCATATTGCTGTGGTGGTTGGTCTGTAAACTATACTGCCAGTTGATTGTGGTAAATATGTGATGAACTGTTTACATTGTTGGTTCTTGTAGGTTCAGCAGTTTGATATCACGTGATACTCAGCTACGGCGATCGTCGATGGATGCCTGCCCTACAAGTTTAATAGATAGCATATAGCTAGTAAATGTATGCATGCATGCAAGCAGCATTTATTTACACTATAGTATAGGTAGCTGTAGGCCTTGTGTGCATACACTTTTTTATATTCTATGATAATGTCTCACATGAAAGTGAGCGTGTTTCTTGTGTGTGTAATTAAGTTGATATGCCCAACCATCAAATATTGGCTGGCTACGCCCCTGAGTTGACAAAGATAGTGTGACCATCTAATTATGATATTACAATCTAAATTAAATTCTTGATCACAGATACACATTTCCCTTGTTGCTATATGTAGCACACCACAAAATTAACCAATGTAAACAACCATTACCATACGTGACCTTGTAGTGTTTTGTTTTTTATGTGAATGTGTAGTGTGTGTGTAGTGTCAGTGTGTGTGTAGTGTAGTGTGTGTGTGTCAGCAGCGGCGGAGGAAGTAGTTGATATGAGGGGGGGCTCCGCTGAGCTGACCCAGACTTATTTCTATAGTTTGGTAAGGTGAGACCAAAAAAAAAAAAAAAAGGTCACAACCAACTGACAAGAGCTTTCCACCTCATCAGCTACCATTTCTAGCTGATAAACTACATAAAAATCCTTACATAGCTCGCTACACACTGACTACTTTATTAGAGTGACTGCTCTATTAGAGTATCTCGATCTTTATCACGGTTTTCAGCCCCACTCCAAGAAAGATAATTTCGGTGTGATATCATTCTGAGGGGGGCTAAGCCCCCCCTCAGCAGACCGAGGGGGGGGCTTTAGCCCCCCCTCCCTTTCCGCCGCCTATGTGTGTCAGTGTGTGTATGTAGTGTGTGTGTGTCAGTGTGTCTGTGTAGCGCGTGTGTGTGTGTAGTGTGTGCGTGATAAAGATTTTTTTAAATTGACCAATTTAAATGTGACTGTTTTTTCCACAGGTTTATATATATGTTGGAGAACTGCAAACAACTAACTTGAAATTTTTATAATGACCATCTTTAAAAATATTTATTTGATTACATGTACAAAATACAAAGATGTATCACGTGATCAAAAAAGTTATTAGCATGATGTACAAGGACTATTGACCATTGAAAAGTTGATGAATTAAACATTCAAGAACGGAATACTTCTCCATTGCAACTCGCCTACGCAATATAGCGCGCGCGTCACTAATAATCAGTGCTCAGCCGGGGTATGCGACTATTGGATTGAGATGGTGATTTTTATAAAATTATTTGTACCGTGTAAAACGTTCGTCACGAACGGTATAGCTAGCTGAAGTATTCAAGAAAGGATAGATCTAGCCTGGATTCGTTAAAAAGTTCGCGCCTGGATTGTTGGGGTGAGCCAATACGTATTTTCATTGCCAATGGTTCTATGTGTAATGTTAAACCCCCTACTTTGTACCATGAAGAAGGCCGTATTAAGCTGTTACATTTTACGTGAAAGTAGATGTCATGCTGGCCATTCCTGCTAGAACCTGGGAAAGGTTTAAAAGTTATCTGACGCTCCATAACAGAGCCTTGAAAACCTGCTTCCAGTGTAGACGCGTGTATCTTGCCAATAAAAAAAAAATTATTAAAAGTCGCTTAATTTTTGGATATGTTCACGTGCGAAGCGGGTTGTAGCCGAGGTTGAATGTTTCATCATAGATCTACAAGATAGAGACATCGTAGTTAACTGCTACCCAGTTTGTGGTACTTTTTCTCTTGTGTAGCTGCTATCAGTTGTAGCTAACAGTTAATTGAGGTCAGCTATGATTGTGTTAATGTTAAAGCTGTACAGTGTATAAGAGTAAAAGTCAGAGAGAAGAAGTGTTTTCATAAAAGAAGTCTGAAACCACTGGAACTCTTTACTGTAAGTTATTCAAAAGTCGTTAACCACTGGAACTCTTTACCCAACTCCGTTGTGACTGCACCCACTGTAGCAGTACTTTTAAGTAGAGGATATATAGATTATATTTGGCATCAACCAGGATATAGGATTCTCAAAGGCCTGCGGCCTAGCCCTGGCAAAATTGATTTTGCTAGGGCATTCCAGCCCATCCAATAATAATAATAATAATCCAGGTACTGTTAATCCAGGTCCAGGTACTGTTAATTTTCTTTCAAAAGGGACTATATTTGCTTGAATTAAACTTTTGAACAATAGAAATCATTGTGCTAAGCTGAATATCTAGGTTACTTTTTGAAAGCCAAACATAGTGTCTATGAATGTTGAGAATCTTGTAGCTATAGGTTAACAGTTGGAAAACACAAAATTATTTAACTGTTGTTGAGTTAAAAGGCAGAAAATTAAATTATATGATAGCCAAGGTCTTGATGTGCAACTTGCAAACACATCATGAGAATACATCATGATATCACACCAGTGAAATGTCTTTCTTTATTGTCCAGGAAATACCAACTAAAAATTTATTTCTCTGTTTGACTGTATATAGCTATACTTCAGATGGAGGAAATACTTTAAGGAAACAATTAGTCCATATGAATAGGATAATGCTTATTATGTTATGGAATCGTTGCCAATTTTATACTGCAACATTTTAAATTCCTGAATGTTATAGTGAAAATGTTACCTCTATGATGAAGAGTGGATGTGGTAGGTACAGGGATAGAATAGTCAAAAGTTTGTCCTATAGTGATGAAGAGTAAGAGTAAGATACGAGGTAAGATACCTAACTATATGATCCTTTGAGTTTGTTGGAAAGTTAGAGTGACAATGTGTATAAGGGTATAAGCTTCTAGTAAGTAAAATACATTAAGATGTTATATGCTAATTTTACATTTGACTAACTAGTTATAGCATACAAAGCTTATGCACTTCTTTTGCATAATTATGATGGTGTCACTATTTTCTTTCTTTTAAGTGTTCACAATTATATAGTATCACATTGTCAGATAACAACAAATTAGCACATGGACTACACAGAGGACACTATGGATCATCACTGCGATAGGGATAACTCTTCTAGTAAGTGACTGGTCTATTTAACAAGCAAACTATGATATGTAATATACTTTTGTACACTCAATGCGACATTATGGTAACTGTCAAGGATGGCTTGTTGTGATGCATTCACAATACTAAGTATGATACTGCAGGTACACTGTATATAGTAAATAAACCATTGCTGCAAGTGCTATATGTGCTATATGAAACATAAAGCCCAGTGTGCTCAGATGAGTGCTTTATTTTTCATATTGCATGAGCAAGGCAATGCTTTAAAGAAGTTTCTAGTCGTAGCTGGCAGCCAAGTATAAAGACTACATGCTACACAAACTATTAGCAGCCTGTATGGACACAAACTAGTATTACGATGTAACTCACATATAGTTCACCATGGTTTGGTATGTTAAATGCTCAAAGGGTAATTTGACAGGTTTTGTTCACAACCCACAACCAATTTCAAAGTGAAGAGATTCCGTGATATTTCCTGGACTTTCCATTTACATTAACAAATGTAACAGCAACATATACAACATCAAAGTATTTAGGTTAGTTTATAAAAGGAATCTAGTGGTAAGCATTGCATCAACTGGAGTGATTCATCACTCAGTACTGTTAGCCTGCACTAGCTTGGATGATTGATCATACTTATAATGGGTGATTGCTTGCCCGCTGTGGGCTATTAGCCTGCAGTCACGTAGGTAACAGTGCTATAATGCCCACAAACTGTGTTATTTTGTCCAATTAGGGCAGATATAACACAGTTGGTTTGAAATAAAGCACTTGTTGCAATATTATAGAAAATTTAGCACACCTTTTCCGTTGATCTCGCCCACACAAAGTTCTTTAATATTTACATAAAATATTTAAGTTTTGCTGTGGTTGTAGCTACCTCATTTGTACTGTTCATTAGTTACATGTAATCCATAACAAAATAAAAGAAGATTCGGGTTGAAGTAAATGTTCTATGTGCAAAGCAGATTAAATTATAAAAGCAATTATTTCAATATAAAACACTTATAATTAAAATCTTGCTTGAATGCATTATGCGTGTGTTACGACACTGTGGCAAGCATAACTTAATAGGTGTTAAAAACAATGGATCACCAGTTGGTGATCATGCAGTATTGAATAAACCAGATTGCTGGTATGGACCACAAGTGATTGAAATGATTTTAAGAAAACCTCGTAAGATAACAATTTTACTTTATCTGTGCTTTTATAATTATTGTGTTTAACAGAACTCTCATTTCTGATCAGATACTACAACTTGTTGTATCAGAGTTTAATACCTAACTGCAAACTGACCATCAAAATTCTAAAACAACATTTAGAAATTTCTAGTGATGTGGAGAGTTTTATTGCCAATGGAGAAAGCTCAAGAATCAGATGTCAAAGGATTATCAATCTTCTACTAGTTCAGTTAGACACTACAAAGGATTACGAACAGTTCTGTTACTATTTCAACATGATTTCAGTAATGACTGATCTTACTGATAAACTGAAGACAGGTGTGGTCAAATATGTTCCAACTTTGGTTTTATCTTTCATTACAATATAATTGACCTAGAGCTACTAATTTTTATTGTTGCAACCTTTACTCCTACTGGAGACTTTTAAAGGCTGCACACTTTTTTCACAGCTTGCAATTGTGTGGATTTTTTCAACTTCATAAGGCTTAGATGGGCTATGGCTTTCACACACATTGCTTCTACACAGTCATTATGATGATCATTAATTTTATTGCATTGGATTGAACGTTTCATTCATATATCTTTTGAAGCCAAGTGGTCTGGCTTATCTTGTCCATCTTGTGAAAAGGCTGGTGTGAATTTGAAACTCAATCACATAATTTATGTTGTGTGGCTTACACTATATGTGACCAGGCCTGCATTAATAGGGCATGTGGGCACATGATTTTTGCCTACTTTTTCATAGTTTCATCACTCATAACTTTTTGTACGATTATGCTATGTCATTGCAATTTTCAGCTCTTAGTAAACATTTAATTGGCATCATGATGCAAGTTACAGAATGGAAATATACTTTTCCACTACTGAGATATGACCTGTAGAGTGATCCACATGCCCTGTTTTCGCAGGCCCGGTCACATATGTGAGCCCTACAGGAGGAAAAAAATAGCATGCTTCAGAGAAAATTATGCATGTGTGAAAATCACATTTCTTTCTGTCATTGTGTAGCGGTGTGATGAGCCAGTGTTGTTGGCACATGACACATATTATGTGTCTTCATACTGTACATTAACATGTTGTTTTTTTAATTGCAGAAGGTATTGTTGTGAAAAAACAAGCTGTTACATTCCCTCAACCACTTGACAATTATGCAGTAGACAACATCATTATTCGATGTGTTGATAGTGGACCATCAGATGACAGAGCTAACAACTACTCCATTAGTAGTCACCGCCAGGTTGTTGGTAGAAGAAGATGTAGAGCCGTTGATGCAAGTAATAAAAAGAGTAAGTTAAGTGAGCAATACTGGACAAATCATAAGCAGAAGGGCAAGAGGGCTAAAACCATTTTCAATTCACTTAGGGGATGACTGATTCTTCCATAGTGTCACATATCTGCAGAAATCACGTAGTTATAATACTGATGGGCAAATGTGTACATGCAGTATAATTGACTAATATTGATACAATTATGAAACATAAGACTTATCTCTTAGGGTTAGGGTTAGGGTTAGTCAACTGTTGCAAATCATGCCAGTTGCATTGCCTCTGCAGTCTGCTACACAGCATATGCTATCAGTGAATATTTTCATTCAGAGGTGATATTTTTTATCTTGTCCTTGTTGCTGTTTATATATATAGGAGCAATTTGTAACATGGTAGATCTGAAGCCCTTGCAATTATTATTTATTGATTACATACCTGCTCACAGCTTTATAATGTACATACAGCTCAGTGAAATATAGCTACTGCAGTATTTGTAACTTTGCTTTTGTTTAAAACAGTGCCATCACCTCAGCCAGCTGTGGATGAAGCACAAAAGCTGCCACAGAACATTGTTGCCAACAAAGGTGTGAAAATAATTGTTTAAAAGGTTTAATCATTGAAGATATACACAATTTCAGATTTTGCTCAACTCAAGACACATTATGACACTATTCTACAATCGATGCCTGATAACTATGAACAGAGTGTTGGGATGTTACAGAATTATATCAGCGATGATCAGATTTGTATGATATTGAGCAGTAGTAACTCCACTACTGCTAATAAGATAATATTGGATTGTTTGATTGAGAGGATGAGCTGTAGAGAAGAATTACTTGATCTGTGTGATCAGCTGGAGACTATTAATACATCACAACAAATGATGATGATTATTAATGGAATAAGATCTGGATATGCAGGTTAGTTGGTGGAAGTGTACGTAGAACATTGATTTTATCAAACAGCAAATAAGCAAAAATCATTCCTGCAGAGCTGTGAGATTTTAAACTACTATTTTATTGTGTGATTCTGTAGTGTAAGAGAATTTGTTTTGTATCACGTTTTTGCCTATAATTATATATATTGTCATTCTTTTAATTTAATATTGCTTGGGTACCTTAATTGAGACTGAATTACAAAACACAACGACAAGAGCCAAACTATAATCTAATGCTTGAACTGCACATACAGTGAGTATGTACATCAAAATAATATGGCCTTTGACTCTTTGTGTCTTTATATTACAATACATTATGGTGTACATGTAGATAGCTCCAGTAGCATTCAGTTACCAATCAGTACAACATCTACTGCTAATATTCAATCATTATCAAGTGATCAACAACATCACTCAACATCACTGAGTAAGTGAATCACATGTCACTTATCTCATTAAGTATGTATATATAATGAATCTTCTAGGTGTTGGCAGTTCATTCTATCAAAACATATTTTCCACTATCAAATTGGATCAGTCATCAAAGGGTAAAGGAAGCTATGTTACATGCTGTTCACTTTGCATCTCATACAGGGGCTTAAGAGGCATAGGTGCCATACATGTAGTGATGATGTAACTCCATGGCCTGTAGTCTTATTTATAGTCGAGTTATGCTTGCCTGAAGGTAGTAGTCAGTTAGTGACTTAGTTAGGAACAGAAGTACATATAGAAAATTTGATATAAATTTCATAGCAACCCATTGAAATAATTTTAGGGACATTTTTTGGCTAAGCTACGTTGGTTGTTGGGTGATATTATTGTTCAAGTCTCCATGATCTCTAGCATACAGCAATACCGTGATGTATGGTGGACATAATTATGCATAATAATTTTATATAATTATGAGTGATGTCTGGTTGCCATGTTATTTTATGTTGTAGTGGCATGGCTACTGTAAGTAGTGGCATGGCTACTGTAAGTAGTGGCATGGCTACTGTAAGTAGTGGCATGGCTACTGTAAGTAGTGGCATGGCTACTGTAAGTAGTGGCATGGCTACTGTAAGTAGTGGCATGGCTACTGTAAGTAGTGGCATGGCTACTGCAACACTCTTATGCAAATTCCATGAAGTAGTGTACATACTGCATAACAGTCCATGCATGCTGCTTAATTTTTTTATTTAGTTTATAGCTAAACTTTTACGAAGTGTAACATCTTGATAACTTATTTCGTACTTATTGCAGCATTTTTAGTGCTCAAGAAAAACTATGAAAGGTTGTGCCATTGTCTGCCACACGACTATGTTACAACTGTCGATAAAATGAAACAGTTATTTCCTCAACAGCCTGCCAATTATCTGCTTGAACTTAGAAAGCTTCCATCTGTTGAGCTCATAAATGAAGCAATTATATGTCAGCTACTATATGGAATTAAAGCAGAGGATCATGTTTTGATGTTGTGTGATGACTTGGACAAGTTGTGTGATGATGAAAACACCAAGCAGCGTATTGAAGTTTTAAGAAATGGTTTGTGACTCCTGTAAAAATTTGTTGTAATGTTATTTTATCAAAGTTTGTTATTAGCTATTAAATGTGTATAAAATATCAAGCCAAAATAATTACATGTATATTAAGCACTTTCACATATGTGTTGGTTGTCTGCTCCTTTGATTTTGAAACATAATCAAATAACTTTGAAGTCACAAATTTAATGAAATTGAGACCCAAGTAATACAACTAATGTATTAGAGCCCTGTTTGAAAATCTCTATATGTGACCAAATTTTCAAAATCACCCCAGTGGGTGCACAAGTCTGAAATGAGATAACTCCAGCACAAAGTTGCTACACTATCAGGCTATTGATTTCCACACCTAGCATCCTTTAAACTCATCTGGTCTGCTTTTGCTAGGTGACATACTAGTGGCCTATATTACCAGACCAGACGTGTTCACAACTATAGAGGGCTGAAGCACTCTGGATAGACCAGCAGAGAGCTGAGTGTGTGTCACTTGTTTATTTTGTGATACATATTTCAGTCTATAAACTGCCTCTGATGGGCTATTTTGTGGCCTGGTAACTTCATTTACTACCTCCGTCCATTCTAGTACTCTATCATTTGCCCTCCATTCCACCCCCACTATCTAAAATGGCAAGAAACTCTTCAAAGATTGCCTTGGCTACCAGGTACTTTTAAAGGTCTTAAATAGCTCATATTTGGTGGAAATTCTGTATGAGTAGCTTCAAAGACTGGTGGGTTACACTGTTTTGAAATGTTGAAATATGTTTTCTCTATGCACCCATAAGGGTGATTTTCTAATAATCAGTCACATATTGGAATGTAATAGTATACATGTGACTGGCTCTAAGAAAACCAGTCTTATCACCTATATACAAGCGTTGAGATTTAATTATTCAGAGTTTGGAGCTCCCCAATGGTTGAAGTTACGTGAATAAAATTTTCACACATTTTACACCAATTCCTTAAATTTAAACCATCCACTGAACAAGAAGCCAAGAACTAAGTTTTCCACCATTTTAGATAGTTTTTACCGAAGTTGTCCATGCCATGGTAGTATCAGGCAAAGCTCCACAATGAGTGGTGGGTTGGGCCAGAGCTCCATTAGGGATCCAGACCATCCATACGGATTGCCACTGGCCTTGGAAAAAGTAGCCAGCAGTATCAGACCACTCAACCCTGGCTGATTGTGGCAGTGAAAGGTAGTGTATTTATGTAGCTTTGTGTTCATAGCAAAAATCAAATTTTTTGTCACGGGCAATACGTCCGGTGGTTTTGCAGAGTCAGACACATATGTTCCGTTTGATTCCCAAGTAAGGATTTTCCAAAAAAGGTTCTGTTTTGATACCATGTAATCTAAACTAAAACAGCCAAGCTGTAAAAAAGAGTGCAGCCCTCAAAAAAGCTAGGGTGAAAGAAGATGTGAAATCTAAGGTGGCGGCCGTGATGGTAGGTTAATGGCAAAAATTTTAATTATGACAATTCAGGTGAATTTGCATTGCCTCCTCCACTAGGATTCGGCACCAAATTCACCTGAATTGTTGTACGTAATTAAAATTTTTGCCATTAACCTACCATCATAGCCATTTCTTGGCTCTCACCTTAGATTTCACATATTTTTTCATCCTGGCCTTTTTGAGGGCTGCACTCTTTTTTTACAGCTTGGCTGTTTTGGTTTAGATATCACTTCTTTTTGTATTGTAAGCCACAAAGCTGGCCATTAACTGGCTTTGGTGCTTCCTTCTATCTTGTTTTTTTTTTCTTTCTGCAGGAATTGTGGAACAAAGGAAGAAATGTTGTGTACAGCTTTTTGCCTGATTAAAAATATTTGTATATTTAACAATGAAAGATAATCATACTGTAGGTAATAAGGTGACTTCTTATACATAACTGAACTGTAGCTGAAACTCCCATTGTTTGTAGCTGAACTCTTTTCAGAGTGACTTGTTTCCAACACATATTCCTACAGGGTGATTTGTTTGTAGCTGATCCCTATAAGGTAACTTGTATCTAGCTGATATCTCTACAGGGTGACTTGTTTGTAGCTGATCTCTCTACAGAGTGAATTATTTGTAGCTGAACTCTCTACAGGGTGCATGGCTTGTTTATAGCTGAACTCTCTTCAGTGTGACTTGTAATGTTCTGAATCACTACAGCAATATATTTGTAGCTGAACTCTCTATAGGGTGACTTGCTTCTTGCTGAACTGTCTATAAGATTAACTGTTTGCAGCTGAACTCCCTTTGGATGGCCTTTGAAGGACATGCACTTCTTGTGAGGCGCTCCCTACTACCATACTGTTTGATAAAGAATAAAGTCAAGTTGTTTTTGAAATCAAAAACATGTTTGCAGTGGTGGATCTAGGATTTTTTAAAAGGGGTTTCTGAAATAATGATGATTAGCTAGCTATACCTAGATATTGAAAACTCTGAGGAATCGCAAGAAAATTTTAAGACTTTAGAAGCTGTGAGATTAGATTTTAGACTACATTCAATGCTTTAAGATTAGATACTGGGTAGTCAGCTCAGCTGGTTTTCCTTTTAAACTGTGAAACAAACTGTTTCCAGGGTGCGAGTTGTACTAAGCTGTAGCCTGACTGCTCTATTAGAGTATCTCAATTGTTTTCAATAAACTGGTAGGTGAAAAGTAAAGTATTTTTGTCAGCACAGAAGGTAATACACTGCTGGGATTTTTACTTGATGCTACAGTTAAATCAAGAGCGGTGGAGCAGGTTGATGAGTGAGGAGGCCAACTTGGGTGGTGAAAGTTTGAAAGCACAGAAATCATTCATACATGTTATTTTGGGGGTCTGGGGGCATGGCCCCCAGGAAAACTTTGAATTTTAGAAGATCTGAGATAGTATTTTAGGGTATTTCACTGGATAAAATCGAGTAGCTAGGTGCAGTTTGACTGTTCTATTAGAGTAAGTGACTGTTCTATTAGAGTATCTCGATCTTTTGTGGGGGCTATGCATGGAGCAGGCCAATAAGTGAGGGGGCCAACTTGGGTGGCAACAGATTTGAAAGCACAGAAAACAATCGTGCATGCTATTTTGGGGGTCTGGGTGGCATGCCCCCAGAAAATTTTGCATTTTAGAAGCTCTGAGATTGCATTTTAGGCTATTTCACTAAGCTTCTTCCAGATAAATCTGAATAGCTACTTGCAGTTTCGAAGAGACATAAAATATGACTGTTCTATTAGAGTATCTTGATCTTTTGTTACAAGCGTGCATTGGCCTAAAAGTAAGGGAGCCATGCCCCCCCCCCCCCCCCCCCCTGCCCCCATCTCCACCGCTTATGCTACCGCCTGTGAGTTAAATGCAACTGAATGCATGTGTGCTTGTATAGTTAGTGATACTATATAGTTTTGCCATGATAAATTGCCAACAAAGATCTCAAGCTCCTGCTCAGATAAATTTCAAAGGGGGTTTCTGTCGAAACCACAGAAACCCATCTGGATCCGCCACTGGTTTGAATTTATATATAGGATATATAAGTTACATCTGGTGGAGTAAAGTATATGTTTAATATCACAATTCCTAAGCTTGGATATCCTTTTCACAATTCCTAAGCTTGGATATCCTTTTTGCTTGTAAGAATTCACTAATTTTTCTACAAAGTATATTTTTCGATAAATATGTACATGAATTAAATGCTTACTCCAATTTTTAGATAAAGATCAGTCAGTTAAAAGTAACTTTACTTCTTGATTTTCTCAAAACAGAATTTTTGGAAGCTCTTTGTTCCTCACCACCACCAGCCACTACAAACAATACCAATACATCACTACCTAATAATGCTATCTATGGATCAACACCTTGCCGGACAACAATTGATTTGTCAATGAGGGTTGGGTCAACTGCAGTAATCAATGCATCTCAACCACCACAGCCCCAGCAAGGTTTGTGTCATAATGTTATTTAGTGACAAACCATACAAACATTATAGTCTTTTTAAGTGGAATATTTATCCATTATGAATTTTGAAAGAAACACTATTAATTTTTTGGTAAATTGTTATCACTAAGCAGTGATCATTTATATTCTTACTTGTGGACAGTCAAATTGTTTTGGATGATAGATGTACATTGGCATAGATATCACATGATAACATTAGACGTTCTGTATTAAAACATTTATCATCACAGCATGAACTATCTTGTTGTTCAATTTTAACCAACTTTTCAGCACTTAGATACACAAAACAAATCTTAAACTATGGATAAATACAAAATGTCTGCACTGCAAAGCAAGCAAACACAGTCTGTACCTGCATGTACTGTATATTCATTTTTTTGTACACAAATTAATTTATCCATAATCCCATGGTTACTAAAATTATGTGTATTCTTATATAATTAGGATATTTATCATTGAAAATGAAACTAGAGAAGCAGATGAGTTATCAGCAAAAGCGTTTGGAAAAAGGTTGGTAGAAGTAGGTGTATATCGAACAACCTACTGTACTTCAATAATGCTGACTTCATGAATGTAAGCCAGCCAGCTCACCTCACAACACTTAGTTGTATATCAGTTACAATATTATCATATTTTCTCATTTATTTTGGGCTGGCTTCATTTGTACAATACTGTGATTACCTGTGGTGACATCCTGGAGGTTTATCAAAATATTTATGGTTGGGGTACGCATCACATTCTGGAAGTGTTATGAGGTAGTATAGTTACAGAGTGGAAATTAAGATCTAATATCTTACTATATATGGTTTTCTCTCACACTCTAAATTCCTATCCTCCTTATCTCCAATCTCCACTTGTAAAATTTTGACTGACACATCATCGTATTATTTGTGACCAGGCTTGCAAAAACAGGGCATGTGGGTACACAAATTTTCCCTACATTTTAAAGTACTGTATCATGTTTTATGTCATCGTGGTATGTGTAGTTATGAAGCTTTCAGCCCTTATCAAACATTTGATAACTGTCTTCATAGTATAAGTTACAGAATGCAAATACACTAATAACACTATAGTGGTACTGAGATATCACCTGTTACAGTGTATGTGAAATTTGTGCTCACATGCTCTGTATTTGCAGGCCCAGTCACATTTCATGAAGGCTTTCAGTTTAATGCTAGATTAACATTAAAACTCTTCCGAAATGCTACAGGTATATGTTTCATGACTAAAATCTTAACACCTGGTTTTTACGTAGATTCCACATTAATTTTTGGTCCACTGCTATTTAATGGTACAGGTAGTATGATTGCTATCTGATATACCATATCGTCTCAAAATATGGCCGTTCTGGCTTAAATTCCTGGTCTCGTTTAGTTGCCTGGTCTCATTTAGTTGCCAGGTGTGCACTACAACAGACCAAGTGTCTTGAATAGACGCTGGGTGCCTGAATGGTAGTTGTCACCTGGCCAGCTGTATTGCCAGTATTGGCAAAGCAGAAAATGACATCATTGTGTGGATCACTGGACTTCTTTTCATTTTAGAGCTGCTCTCCTAAAACTGGTATCCATACTGTTTTATGCACACGGTGGCCTGAAACTATGATGTTAATTTTATACATACCATACCTTGTACCTTACTGTGGTGGCTTTCCTCATATCGCTAGCAACTCACTGTTAATGTTGAAAATCTGGAACTTAACTCATCCTGGAGCCCAAGCTTAACGTGTAGTAGCCGGTCTTGTTTAGTTGCCGGGGTAAAAAAGCTTGAAGGAAATAAATGCCTGGGCTGTAATTGAAGACAAATTGACAATACGATACATACCTGTACAATTTTTTGGTCCACTACAGGGATAAAGTGCCCACCTCCTCCACCATTACCACTCAACTTTGTACCACGTCAAAAGTTATTAGATGAAATAGTCACAAAATTATGTGAAGGCACTGCTGACACTAATGACTATGGAGTAAGTTTAGCTATTACTGGAGCTGGTGGATTTGGAAAGACTGCTATTGTTACTGTCTTATGTCACCAGTCTAATATACAAGATGAGTTTCCTGATGGTGTTCTTTTTGTAGAGCTTGGACCACAAGCTATTGATCCCATCATGAAGCTAAAAGGATTGTATAATCTATTAACAGATAAGCATTGCGATGTTAATGTTGTTGAACAACAGATTCTTCAGTTAACAAGTCTTCATTGTCGTAATCTTCTTGTTATTATCGATGACGTGTGGCATGTTGAAGATGCTGAGCCGATAGTGAAGGCATTTAGTAACTGTAAAATACTCCTCACTACCAGGATGAATGATATTAAACAATACATACCTACCAAACAGGTATTAAGCATAGGTCCAATGGAGCAAGATGAAGCTATCTCTCTACTGACCAGTGGAGTGGTTGATATCAATCAACTGTCACAAGAAGATGTGAGCTTACTTGATGAACTAGCTCAAGATGTCCACCTGTGGCCACTACTGCTGTCTCTTATTAGAGGACAGCTTTCTGTTAGCACTAAACAACACTCTTTATCCAGCCATAAAGCAATAGAAAATGTACAAGCTAAATTACATGATAAAGGACTTACAGCGTTTGATAAAAATAACATTGAAAGAAGTCGTAAATTTGCAGCAAGGAGTTGCATTGAGGTTAGTTTAGACATGCTAAAAGAACCGTTGTCAGATAAACTGAAAACGTTTATACTTTGGACTGGAATAGGCACCTCACTACAAACGGCGGTGCTACAATATCTATGGAGGATTACTGACTATGAAGCAAGAGATAGTGTTGATGTACTATCATCTTATGGTCTAATTCAATTTACTGATGTTACATTACCTCCACACAATAAGGTGCAAAACTGTGTGGAGGTTCATGCTGTCATCAGTCAATACATCATTGAGCGAATGGAGAGTGATGATGTCCAGCGTTTGTCGCCATTTGGTGAACTAGACACTTGTAGAGCAGTCAAGGATGGGCTAGTACAACAATTCCAAAGTTCTTATAAAATACATGACACAAGATTGTTATCTGATGTGGAATACTTATATTTCAGAGTGAATGAAATAGAATTCCAAAGCTTACCTTATCACATACAGCAGATTAACATGTGCAGAATTCTTGATCCACATACCACCATAGTACTATTAAAACGAATACAAGAAGCTGTAAAAAGCTCACCAAACATTTCAAAATTGTTTGTATCATTGATTGATCACATTAACATACTGATAAATGACTGTCATAAAATATTGAAAAGCGCTCACAAATCAAGTAGAATTCTGAATCAGAAGTGTCAACAATGTCTCACCCAAAGAAATTATGATGCTTTAAACCAAACAATAGACACGTACATGCAAGATTATCCGATAACAGTTGTAGCAAAACAGGCAGTTGCTGTTGTTAAAAAAATAATTCCCTATTGTAAAGGAGAAGTACTTTACAACATGACAAGGCGATGTGAGAAATTACAGATGGCAACATTTGATTATCATGTCATCTCTCTACTGAAAGCACCAATTATTAAAATATTAACAAAAGAACTCCAACAGCTTGTTACTTCCTTGGAGGCAGGATCACCGTACATAGAGCAAACTATTGAGAGCTACAAGTCTGGTAAATTTGATGAAGAGTTTGACTTAGTGAGGATAAAGCAGCACATTAAGCTACAAGAAATAGCTCCAAACCATGTAGCTTTACAGCAGGGAATCTAACTTGTATGACTGAAAATTATATGCTGTGTGTTTAATTTCTTTCAAAAAGTAACTTTTGTAAACAATTGGAAAGTGAATATATAACATTGTACATGTCTGTTGGTAAGCCTATTTTTCATTAGCACAAATCTATTAGCAAATGATAGAAAATTCATGCATGTATTTAAAAATATAGATAATTGGATTGAAATTGCACCAGCTGGTGGTGAGATTTACAGTACACGGAGTCAAAAGTTTGACTTTTAAAGATTATTGAGATTAGGACTCCTTTTATAAACTTCTCTGCAAAAATTGACACGTGTTATTTGATAGCCTTGGATTTTGGTACAGATAGAGAGTGCATAAAACAACAGCTAAAGGTGAATTCACATACCAAATTCAATAAATTTGACCAGCTCTGTGAAAACAGGTCTTATAGCCTTTCCAATGCTTTAAGTTTGACCTTTCATAACTCTAAAAGTAATTCACCTACACTGTATCTACTTGAAACAACATCAGGAAATAATTGTATACAAGGACTACAACATGACCAAATTTTAAATTGATACCTTATTTGGATAGCATTGTAGCAAGTTGCAGATTGCCACGTTGACAGAATCGGAAAGGATATAAGACCTGTTTTTGCAAATCCAGTAAAAAATATTCACAATGATAGCTATGAGCATTAATTATTATCTAATCCAAAACAGCCAAGCTGTAAAAAAGATTACGGCCCTCAAAAAGGCTATGGTGAAAAAAGATGTGAAATCTAAGGAGGCGGCCAAGAAATGGCTGTGATGGTAGGTTAATGGTAAAAATTTTAATAACAACAATTCAGGTGAATTTTGGTGCTGCTTGGTCTTGGCACAATATTCACTTGAATTGTCATTATTAAAATCTTTGCCATTAACCTACCATCACAACCATTTCTTGGCTGCCACCTTGGATTTCACATCTTTTTTCACCTTGGCCTTTTTGAGGGCCGCACTCTTTTTTTACAGCTTGGCTGTTTTAAATTAGACAAGTTAAAGGAAAAATTTGAAATTTTAAGTTCGATTAGGGATCATAGAAAAAAAAGTAAGGAACAAAGGAGATCGCCTACACCTGCAGATACACTAGTGAACATTTAATCCCTAATTCAGTCTTGGTCTTGGGGTATAGACTGGATTAAATGTTCACTAGTGTATCTGCAGGTGTAGGCAATCTCCCTTGTTTCCTTACTTTTTTTTTTCTATGATCCCTAGTCGAACTTAAAATTTCAAATTTTTCCTTTAACTTGTTTGCTTACTTTTTTTGTAACATTATTATGACTGGTGAACCCACGCATACCGCATCAAAAGAAAGGATGGCACCTTAATTAATGTTTTCATCTGAGCGCGCGCCACAGATATCAAAACTGCTTGCCTGAAGGCATCAGGCAGGCAGGCAGGCAGTCAGTAGAAAATTCCATTGAATAATTTTTTTTAAAATTTCGTAACTATTTATTGCAAGCCTTTAGGATCATACTGAAGGCACTTTTGGGCTTGGTTAAACCTAACCAATACTGCCAAGGTGCCAGGATGGATTTGTGAAGCTGGTTTTTAGGTGAATTTTTTGGCTAGGAAAACCCAATTCTTTATGATCCCTAATATCAAGAGTTAATAATAAGAGAGGAGAGTGTCTAACGCCGTATAGTCCTGTAATAGATGATTGTGCAGAAGTTAAACGGCTTCCTTTCCGCGTATTGTACAGACCGGCTAGTATATTTTCGCATTTAACTACAAAGACTATCCCAGACACAAGGGCGTGCGTTCAATGTTCAAGTTCACCACGAAGAGCATTGCTCTGTTGTGTAAAGAAGCGTGGCTGTTAACCTCGAACATAACTCTGGGGGAGCGCGTCTGAGAAACCAATAACACTGAACTGAAGCTAGGCGCAGTATCGCTTCGAATTTTCACTGTGTCGCCATGTTACCCTACCTTTAAGCATCATGAGTTCTTCAATTGAAGGAGCACTGTTCCCTGTACATACAGCTCAGTCTTTAGTTCAGCGAATATTCTCGAGGATTCATCACAGTGCGGCTAAACTAATTGCAGTAATGAAACGAACAAATACTAGAAGCCTATACGTTACACGGAAAAGAAGCCGTTTAACTTCTGTGCAATCATCTATTACAGGACTATACAGCGTTAGACACTCTCCTCTCTTATTATTAACTCTTGCTAATATACAGTACTACCGTACTGTATGATAGTTATATCTGGAGTAAGCTGAAAAAGGTGTGGCTAGTAACGGTGCACAAGTAACTCTTCATGGAGTGCCACCAGAACTGGGAAAGAAGTTAAGGAATTTACAGTACCGTAGCTAGATCAGGAAAAATTCACCATCAAAAAAATTGTCACTGGCTGTAGCGACGAAAATTAATACAACAAATTATTGTAAATATATACAAATAATTTATCTATATATACAAATAATTTACACATCAACTTGGTCGTCCTGCCTATTTTGATGTCTCTGTCCGCAACACTACTCAGCCTGCTCATATTTCTTACTCTGCTTCCTAGCTGTGCTGGGGTGGCTGCTGGTGGCTAAAGATGTGAAGCACCTTGCTATTGTCGAGAAGGCAGTAGGTGATTTCATTCCACTAGTTGTGGAAAGTTTTGGGGTATGGACACCTTTTGCTTTGTCAGTTCTTAATTCTATTGCTGATCGTACCACCACCCGTAGTGGCATTTCACCTAAAGTGGCCAGAAGAAATCTACTTCAACAACTCTCTGTTTGTTTATGGGTGAACAATGCTCGAATGATTTTAAGGTATTGGGCTCTGCAAGGTAGTGATGATGACTTTCTGTAGTTTTTCTTTCTTTGTTGTTCACCTTTCCCAAGCAGTAGTATTATTTTACAGTAGCGGATCTAGAAATTTTCAGAGGGGGTTTCAGATTCAGCCTAGCCGTAAGTCGAAGACTAAAAAAAAAAAAAAAAAAAGGTCACAACCTGCTGTAGAATGCCGTAATTGTGATTTCAAAGGCTAAAGTATGAAGTTATTCGCCAGTAAAGAGTCCTTCCATAACACACTGTATATAACTCGTGGCGTTTTATCACCCACACGATGAATCGTCAATAAATTTGGGGCGCGCGCTATTTTCAGAGGGGGTTTCAGCTGAAACCATTGCAACCCCCCTGTATCCGCCACTGTTTTATTCATTGTATTTTATTCGTTGTGATTATATAGTTTGTTTGTAGATTCTAATTGTAATTTTTTCCAGAGAATTAAAGGTATTATAATACAAAACGAAAAAAAAATTACGCATACAAATAGCTATATTAGGCCATTCCAAATAAATTCTCTGTTTCCCGTCCACCGCCCGCATCTGGTTACTGTCAGCTCTAAATATTCTTTTATTCCTTATTCTTCCATTATTTTCCGGTTATTCTTGCATACTGGCAGGCTCAGTAAAAGCCTCCTGAAACAGTGTCAGCAGTGCTATCAACTCTGCACAAACTTCACGTTTGTGCTATTTTTGCAACTTAAAAGGAAAGAACAAGCTTTATAAGCTTTTATGTAGCTGTTTATGGTTTTGCCAGGTAAATAATGGCTAGAAAAGTTGCCAACCTTATAATGAAATAATGGAAATGAACCGCCCGCCCGCATGCAAATGTTTCTGAGTCCAGGACGGGAAACAAAGAATTTATTTGGAGTGGCCTTAACGTATAGTTATATTCCATCAAAATTTTTCGTTGATTATGCTAGCGACGAAAATGTTGCGTTGAAATTTTAATAGACAAAATTTTCCTGATTTACGGTATAGACATTGACACCTTGATGGATGCTATGTAATTCACATCATATCACATCATATCACATCACATCATATCACATTCATAATATATATATATCTATTTGTGTAAAAAATAGATGATTAACAACATGATTAGTTTAACTACAGTAAGAAATTACAATTGGTTTGTACTTGGCCATCCTTTAATATAGCTGGATAAGTACACAGTGTAAAAAGGTGGTGGAGTGTACAGTTTGTGCTCCATCCACCCCTGGCTAGCACTTTTGATCTATATTTCTCAAAGAACCAAAATTGTAAATACTAAAACAAAAACATGTCATACTACCACCACTAAACACTACAGAGCTCTCCAATAAAAATAACATTCAGTGGTGCAACTTTTTTGTTTGGTTTTTTTAAAGCTACTTCAGGAACACGTTTTTTTATGAAGGGCTTGACTGCTCTATTAGGGTATTTGAGCGTTCTATTAGAGTATATCGATCTTTCTATCACGGTTTTCAGCCCCACTCCAAGAAGGATAATTTCGGCGTGATATCATTCTGAAGGAGGGTTAGCCCCCTCAGCAGACTGAGGGGCTAGTCCCCCCCCCCCCCCCTTTCTTCTGCATGTCTAATTGCTGATAGTAGGGGGTTAAGTATACATAAAAATGCATTTGTAACTAAAGTTTTTTTCTTATATACTATAGTTACTGAAGATGACCACATTTTACACTGGCGGAGGAAGTAGTTGATATGAGGGGGGCTGACCCAGGGGCGGATTTAGGGAGGGGGTTAAGGGGGTGTAGCCCCCCTTCCTTTTAAAGTTAGTACTTGGCCAATAAAGCCCAAAATCCTCTATGTGTATCAAAAGCAGACTTATTTCAGGAACTATACATCGCTATCAACACATAGTCTCGCGTGGCCAGACCGCTATTTCAGCGCAGGGGCTTATCGATTAGAGATTATAAGCGCCCACACTGAAAAGGGTCTGGTCCAGTTCGTATAGGCAAGTCGTCCTCAGCACCTTCGTCAACACTTGGAGTGCTGATCAAAGGTGACATTCACAATTATCCATATGCGGCATTCAGACGGGTAGGCCAATGACGTAGGGACCATTGGGATGACGTGGCACTATGTGAAAAATTGGTTGGTTGGAAATCGCTACTATAAGAGGTGATTCTTAATTATAGTGTGGTTTGATTCAAAGTGTTAGTTGGTTTAACTGTTACAGTCAGTATATACAAGGGCGGCCCCAGGAATTTGACTGGTTTCCAAACTTTTGCCATACACAAATTTAAATCTAGGGGGTTTGGGGGCAAGATTATCCAGAAAATTGTGTAATTAAAACTGAATCTGGTAGCAATATTGACAGTTTAAAAAGATAATTATGTTAGGTATAATGTAGGCTGCTTAATTGTGCTTGCTTCTGATACAGTATCAGGTGCAGACTAAAGAGTTAAGGGACGGAGCAAATTTGACATTTGAAGCATACAACAGACATGAATGTTGTTCTGGGGGTCTTGGGGCATGCCCCCAGGAAGATTTTCAGATCTTAACACTGTTATAAGATTTTGTACTATTTTTTACTGTGTTGGCACAAGTAAATAAAGTAGCTAGCTAGCTACTTACAGTTCTTAAGAGAAATACAAAATGTGGCTGTTCTATTAGAGTGGTTGACTGCTCTATTAGAATATTTCGATCTGAACTTTTGTACCATTGCAAACCACTGTAAAATTTAATTTTGATTACCTGAATACACTTGACCAGTTTCTGGAAACCTCAGAAACCCCCCCTAGATCCGCCCCTGATATAGCTACCAATTCAGCCATTTAGCAAAACTGTAGTTTTGATAATTGACAGTCTGATAAGGCAGCTATAGTTATAACATATTCACCCACTTTTGTCTATGAATGTTAAATTCCTTACCTTCTGATATGACCCCATGCTATGGATTATACTGCTGTATCTGGGCACTCAGCAGGTACACATGCATTCGTATGCGTGATGTGTAAAGTAATAACACATTCCACTACTATAGAAAGTATCACAAGTTTTATATATCATGGTCCAGGAGTAGATCTAGAGTGTGGCTACTGATATTATTATTGTTCACTGATGTAGTGAACACTTCAGTGTCTATACTGAACTGACCCATATTGAGGGATAGTGATGGACACAGATCTATGGTAAGATCTTGTAGCATTTGTGTTTTTCATTTTATTCATTCATTACTCATAATATGGTACAGTGGAGTGCTTCTCAGGAGGTCATGCTGGTCTAGCAACATTTGCCATAATTATTAGTACTGATAGTGTGTACACTATTGATAATGGCTCTGGTGAAGGTGAGCAATGTGAATGGGCCACTGGTGGGAACTGCTTAAAAGTAATATTATACATTAATAGACTATCACGTTAAAGAAACTACTACAGAGCCTTTTGTTGATCAGTATAACTGGTGGGCACCAACTGAATTAATAAGAAGATTACTGTTCATCATTTTGATCATGGCATTTCCTGGAAACTTGGTATGTGCTTACATTGTTATTAAAACTAGTTATAAAACTAGTTTTGTAATCTCTGACTTGAAATAGTAAAAACAACTGAACTATAAAAGAAAGAGTTGAATCAAAAGATTATATAATAGAGAGCTAAATGATGTGATATCAAAAGTAGTAGCCAAGAAATGGCTTGCAGTGATATTAATTTGCAACAATAGCATTAAAATTGATTTAAATACATCGTTACATCAGTTTCTAGCTAACACCGTTCACACTACCTTATTGATGGCTACACTCTTTTTACAACTCGGCTGTTTTATATCTTTCTGTGTTTAATATTATTCTAGCCATTATCTTGGTCATCACCACAACTTTTTTAAAAGTGTTTTTGGATATTTATCAAGATATCCAGTAGTCTGTCATGTGCACTGTTTGTCATACCTACTGGGCAAACAGCTAATGGGAATATGTGGTTATGAACAGTCTATTCATCAGTTCTTACACATTTTGTGGTTGCAAATAAATTGAGGTAACAGTAATAGAGTTGAAATGCAAAAGCATTTAGGGGCCCACCTCAAGTGAGATTCCACTGCAAAATTGATCCGTTGTTGTCCAGAGATGACAATCAAATTTTCTTGGGTCCTGTATAATGCACACTAGCCTGTTGCTTACCACAACATACTACCTTCTGTCTTGATATCTGCCTAGATTCCAGTCATGTGGATGATGATGATTAGTGTGGCAATATACATGTATATTCTACCTTACCAAGGATTATGCACTAATATATTAGAGATTGTTTTATTGGGAGATATTTTGCTTATGGTAATGATCACATCAACTGATCATTTCAAGGTAATAACTATACAAGTATTAACTAGTCTATGATCCAGTTTGTTACAGATAACTGTAGTGTTTGATAGTGATCATTCCTTTAGTATTGACCAGTGTGGTAATGTGGACCAGATCAGTGAACATGCTGCAGTCTTGATCCCATTTTATTTCTTACTAATATTATTGTTTGGATTTGTTGCTAAAGAAATCTTCACTAAAGTGAAAGGAAAATGTCATATCAATTGCAAGTTAGTTTTTTTTGTGGATATATACTAGGGATGTACTGATCTACCAGTCTAGAATAGGATTGGTGCTGATCTCGACAATTTGAGCAAAATCAGTAGAACCAATTTTCTGTTGAAGCCACCGATTCATGATACCAATCTTTCTTATCACCATTTCTTCAAACATACTAGTCTTCTTCTATCATTTCTCTGCTCCATTTATGAAATAAGTTAAAGTATAGTGCCATTTCATTGCCTGGTACTCATTGAAACCATGAGAAGCCATATAATATACGTGAGTTAGCTGTTTTAAATACTGAAACTTACCCTTAGAGGTCCTTGGCAGAAAACAATGAATGGTGCTACACCATATCAAATAGATTAAACTATTAGAATCTTTCTAGGCAACCGTGCATTAAAATATTTGTGGGTGCTGTCACTGCTGATTGTCTGGATGGTGTAATTGAGGCCACACTACCACCGGTATTGACCCTGGTAACAGTGCTGTGATCATCATTCACCTAACAATGGGCCAGTTAGCCTAGTCTGAGATTTAAAAATGCTATAAGAACTACCTGTACAATATCAGTCATCATATTAGATAACTGATGTCAGATTGGTACAATATCGGTAGGATCAGTAATAAATTTCCTAGATCAGATTGGTATTGGTAAAGCAGGGCCGGAGGAGGGAAAATTGAGTTGGTCAGGCCATTGACTATAATGTTGAAATCGCTACTATATACATGCCAATGAGAGAGGAGCTGTTGCACAGTGTGTGAAGCACACTCTGCGAAGTGCGAAACACAAACATTCTAGGGGGGTCTGGGGGCATGCCCCACAGGAAATTTTTGAAATTTAGACACTCAGATATGCAATTTTAGTGATATTTCACTGCTAGCTAGCCATATAAATATGCTCAAGCCTATTTGTTGTTCTTCAGACTTTCTATACTATGTATAATTGTAGACCTGACACACAGGGGACACAGCATGAAATTTGCTGTATGGTTCATTTAGTTATAGCTAGCAATTAGAAGTTCAAGGGGGGTCTGGGGGTGCAACCCCAGGAGCTGCAGAATTTTTGCAATTTAAAAGCTTGAAAATGCCTTAAAATTTAAAATTGATGCAAATTTTAAAGTAAAACTAGCTAGCAACTTGCAACTTTCCCCCCAAATTTCACAGGGAACCCATGCAGCATGCCCCCTTTAGCTAGGATATAATTACTATACAGTGAATTCACACAGCTACAATGAAAAGCTACACAGCTACAAAAATACAGTATACTACTATACTGGTTTGTATGAGGTGAACGAATCATCACGTAAATATACTGGTGGACAGTCACGAGATCAATCAGTATTCGAAAATGGCACGATGTGGATGAGACTGACAGTTTGCTCAGTATCTCGACAGGACAAGTGGGTAGTTGAAGAAGAGTGATTTCTACTCAACATCTCATCCAGATGGCCACCATGTAATGCGTGGGTGTACAGCTTCTTGCCGCGGAATGAGTCATCTGGTTTGTCACTGCCAGCCCTTCGCCCAGTAAAAGAAGCCAAGAGAGACAAGCCAAGGAATGCTAATGATTATTTTATGAAGATTGAATTGTGATATAAGCGTGCTGGTTTAGAATCAAAGAAGGCACCTGCCTTACACGTGATAAATGCCAACTGTCAGCACACGTGATACTGTACGTAGAACCCACAATCATTTCTGTACAAAACGATACGAATGCTATGCTGTACTGTAAGGTAATTGGAGGTACTATACGTGTAGTTCTGTGCTATAGTTAGGCTGAGAAACTAGGTAACTACTCGTGTCATGTATTTTCAATAACATCTGTAAAATGTACGTAGCTACATGTAGATGTGATCGTCCAAAGATTGCATGAGAGTAATGTAGTTCGAGCTGGTCAGTTAGTTGATTCAACTCCAGATTATTGGTCCGGCTCAGGCCTGGCCAACCGGACCGTCTCCTCCGGCCTTGTAAAGCTCAGAAAAGTTGAATTGGTACATGTCTAATATATACACCACTTAGAGCTCACGTATCCATACCATTAGTGCTGAAGCATTGTGTGTTCAACTTTCAATATCAGTTTGCTGAGTGTATACAGGTAATTGCTTGCAAGCTTTAAAACAATACCTTAAGATAAAGATACTCTAATAGCTCAGTCACGTATTTAATTAACTAGAGTGCACGTGACTGTTTTATTAAAGTAAGTGACTACTCTATTAGAGTATCTCAATTTTCCAAATTTTGTGTTAAAATTGTTAAGGATGTAGTTTCATGAAATTTTCTGTGATACTACAAGAAAAATCCCAGCTTCAATTCTAATACCACTTGGGGCTAAATATGGACAAATGTGACCAAGTCTGGGAAAACCAGTATTATCGCCTATTTAAAAGTATCAAAAAAAATGTTGATTTTAAGTATTTAGTGTGTCGTAGCTCATCAATGGTTGAAGCTATGTGTACCAAATATTCACACTTTTTATACCAATTGCTTACCGTCTAGAGCATTCACTGTGCAAGTAGCCAACATCTAAGTTTCTTGCCATTTTAGATAGTTTTTAAATTGTGATTGAATGTACCAGGTGAGCTCCAAAAGGAGAGGGAGGGAATGGCCAGAAGGAGGAAAGAGGCTGTTTATTAAATTGAAAAAGAAGGTGTAGGAATGAATTAGGTCAAGTTATGGGCCATTCAGGTCTCAAAACTGGCTAAAATGAAAGGAAATTTACAGTACAGGTCTTTATTCAACACCACGGAGCTGTACAGCAACACACAGCCATCCCCAGGATGACCAGAGCTCTATTAAGGCCCCACACCACATGTACGGATCGCCACTGGGCTTGGGAAAAGCACCCAGCAAAAGCATACCACTCAAGTCTAGCTGATTTTGATTGTAATTTATTCATGTAGCTTTGTGTTCTTAGTGAAAAATCGAATCTGCTAACACGGGTGATAATACTGGTTTTCCCAGACTGGGTCACAAATGGGTAGTTCAAATAAAGTAACTATATATACTAGGTAAGGGAGAATTTAAACTATAGAGTTGGGTTCATTACTTCAAAATGGTATCTATCATATAGTGCAGATACTTGAAGTGGATGAATTAAGTGACCTAACATTTTTGACAAATGAAATGGATGTGCTGTATATGAGAATACACTAAATGTGATTTGAGAGAAAATTTGATGAACTGCAATGCATTTATCGAATTGTGAAAATTCTCTCTGCTAACTTTTGCACTATGTAGTAGAGTGGCTAAGCAAATATCATTCACTTTGTGATAAAAGCACCGAACTTGGCACAATATTTACTTAATTCATGCTGTTTCATATTAGAAATGGTGCCATTAAAATTATCAGTCATGTCATGCTTAAAGAAACTGAGAAATGAAACCAATAAAAAATGTATTGGGGAAGCCATAAAGTGCTTACTAGCAAAACTTTGTATCTGTATAGAGTATATTGGGCATTTGATACTCTCTCCCTATTACTTCCTATTAAATAATTATTATGAGCTCTTGTTATAAGTAGTGCTACACATTCTAATTATACAACCAAGTAGTAAGAATAATACGAAATGCGGTTAAAATTACGTCATAAATAATGAATGAATAAATAAATAATAAATAATGTTTGAGAAAACTACGAGGCCTAGAGACATGAACTAAGCAGGGATAGATTCGCCTGTGAATGAAGGCACAACCGTATAATAAGTACGCCTGTTCGTGCTGATGACTTAACCGTATGTGTAATTCTAGGGTATCACTCTTTTCACCCTATTTCATAACCCTACAGAACTTAGACAAAAAACGGTGAACCAAAAAGGCGAAAAATAAGTGCAGTCTTGAAGGGGGATCGAACCCAGGATCCCAGTGTGATGGTCCAGTGTGCTACCGATTATGCTACCGATTATGCTACCGCTGCTAGCTCCCTTGATTCCCTTCTTTTGTATCTTATAAATGTGACTAACGAAATAAGCTGTATATAGTAAGAAGAATCTAACCCTAAAGGTGAAGAAGAAACCAAAGCTGAACTCTAACCCTAACGCTAACACTACTAGACGCTTCCCCTAAATTCTACTGCTCGTGGCAACTATTGGACGCTTCCCCTAAAGTCTACTACTCGCGGCAACTACTGGACGCATCCCCTAAAGTCCCCTCCCCGCGGAAACTACTAGATGCGTGCCCTAAAGTCGAAGAGAGAGAGCAACAACTACAGTAGGAAGTCTGGATGCTTTTGAGCTTAATATTACGTAAGGGTTATGAAAGGTGGTGAAAAGAGTAAAACCCTGTAATTCTATATAACGCCCGGCACCACGCCCTTGATTGCTCGAACGAGAAGATTAGTAAACGTCCGCGGAGAGGCCAGGCGCCACTTTACTGGTAAGCAACAACATTACTAGTATGTTTAAATGTTTGTAACTGTATTTTGTGTGCAGGATATGCGCTCCAGGCGTCATCAGTGAAGGACCAGCTGGGATACCAGCTGATGCGCTCATAAACAACCAGCTGGAACAGCAAGGTAATGAGTAATGTAATACTTGTACCGGTAGTTGTATTATAGGTCTACATCTTCATCCTTCATTTGGCTTGCTAGCGGCTGGAATTATTTTCATTATACCGGCACCTTCATCTGGCTTGCTGGCGGCTGGAATTATTTTCCACTCGGCTTAACTACTAGTCTACTGTGAGTCTGTAATAGCTAAACAAGAAGCCGATGCAGTGCTGCATATACAACAATGTGTAACTATCTCCTGTATGTTGTGCATGGCTGTATGCATAATATTATAGACTGTGATCACTGTGCCAATGCCACACCGCTGATATACAGGTACATCACCAGTGGCCTCTAGTTACAACAGAGTCTGTTGTGCCATATTGGCTTGACTGGGATCAATTGCTAATTGTGCCTTCGCCATATCCCTTATTCTGCATAGCCTCACTTCACTGCTGAGTCATCTTCAGAGACACGTCACACCTACAATATATAGTTATTTTCAATATAGCTAACTTAACTTGGTTTTTTGTGTAGGTTGTGTTTTAGTATTGTGGTTTTCTGATGCCAGTTAAACTCCCTTGCCTGTGTACGTATGCATATGTATCATTTCCACAGGTACACGCACACTGCTCTGAGTGTTTCCTATGGCACTGTTTATACTTGCCCAATGGGTAGGTTGCAACGTTGGTGTATGTACTTGGTTGTACGTGACGCGGTCCTAGTAATAATAATAATAATAATGGCTTAATGATGTAATCAAAGGATACAAGGGAAAGACAATATGAGAAAAAAATTAATTACATCAAAGGTCTGTTGGTATCCAGTAGCAACAGCCGAATTACTTACACTACAAATTACAGCCAAATTGCTTACTTACACTACAATTTACAGCCAAATTACTTACTTACACTACAATTTACAGCCAAATTACTTACACTACAATTTACAGTGTAATTACTTACTTACACTACAAATTATATACAATCAAAGTAAAATAAATTACACATAGCTTACAGGTGGTTAAAATTTGTTACAGGAGGTTTTCTTAGATGGCATGATGAACATGAGCATAAACATAAATAATGTAATGTGCATGGATTAGTGTCATCAAAATTTTCAACGAAATGATTCCAGAAATGTTTCTTTAATTTTGATTTAATAACTTGAAAAGATTGATTAAGGGCAATTATAGGGAGTGCATTCCAGAGATTAGGTAGATGGTGAAAGTACGAGTGTCTGGACATATTATTTAGATGAGACTGGTGCATTAGTTTGTTACTAGATCCTGATCTTGTGCTGGCAGAGTTAAAAGTGATGAAGTTTCTTATAGTGAACTGGTTCGTTGGAGACTTGATAGATTTAATGGCGAACAAAACATCCTACAATTTGAAAAGTTACATCAGAGGGAGAAGCTTCAGCTTGAGAAGTCTTGTCTTATAATTGCTAGTATAATCACCCAACATATATTTGGTAGCACGGCGTTGTACTCTTTCAATGTTTAAGCTGTCTTTTAGCAGGTAAAACATTCTGAATCAGTACTGCAGTTCAGTGTTCCTAGACGTGCTATCAGAGTTGGGGGTAACGAGTTACATCTGTAACATGTTATATAATAATGATTACTTATGTTGTAACAAAGTAATATAACGCATTGCATGACAAAGTAATGAGTAATCTACAATATATATATAAAGCTGTCCGTCTGTCCGTCCGTCATGCCGATTACTCGCCTGGGACTGTCCATATCAACACATCACGTGCCCAACACAAAGCGCTCATCATCCGCCTACTTCAAGTTTGTTACTGCAAGTTCACGCATGCTTCCATTCGTTCTCTACAGCGCGTAGAAGGCCAAGGTGTAAAGAAAACTTGAGCAACATTCCTTTGAAAACCACAGCACATACTGTTCAAGTGGTAGAACGCCTGACTAGCATGTAAGAGGTCGTGGGTTCAAATCCACATGTCGGCAATTTTTTTTCTTTTTGCTCAGAACCTTTTTGTGCACACCTTTTTAAAACACGACTTTTAGCTCATCATATCTTGGCATACAAAGCACATATCGACGTGGGACTTTAGCAAAATTAAATGCCAAACATTTGGCAACTCAAGTGTTGTTGTAACAAATCAATACGTGATGTGCTTTTGTTCGTTCTTTATAGGGTGATGAAGGCACTGGTGTAGGGAAGGATCACTAAAAAGTTGAGCTACATTCCTGTCAAAACAACTGATAAACAACTGTGGCGATTTGTGCACCTCCCTTAACCCTAAGTTGTTATAACCAGCCAGGGTTCAATTCCCGCCTAGGTCATAACTTTTTTTTTCACTTTTGGGACCTTTTTTGATGCACCTTTTTGTTCTAACTGTTCCATGCAAGTCTTCATCTACGAACGCTTATGCTCAGCTTTTCAGCACTGGCACTTAACTGCCTTACATCATAGGGATTCTTATAGCACTTTTGGGATAGGGCAGGCAAATTGCCAACATATTTGTCTATCTGTGTGTTGGTCCAGTGTGTTGTATTAGAGTAGGTAAAAGCTTCTTTCTCCAGTATCCTGAATATCTACATCTTTGTTTTAAGCACATAGGTGTGCACTGACATGCAAATCTGTTTGTTCAGACTTACCTCATTACTGCTGTAGTAAATAGGCAGCTTGCATGATTGGACAGATACTACTGTGCATCTGAAAAATGATAATACTGGAACCATGCAGTTTACACCGAGGAACTGCATCTGACCTGGCACAACTGTTTCACTATAATCCTGCTTACATGCTTTCACTCTAAAGATTTGTGCATTACCTTAATGGTCAATTACACTGCAGGTGACTGTTTCAAAACTGGGTTTTTGTATGGCAAGAGATATATGTGTCACTGCAACATCAGAACTGAAGTGCATAGCATAGGACAAGTTCTGAACCTCTGCTTGCCATGCAGTAACTATAACTGCAAATTGTGTTGGCTTTAAATTATTCCCAAGTTCATTTCTCTTTGTGACAGTCGGCAAGGTAAACATCATAGTGTAGAAGGTACCATGTGTACACAACCTGTATGTAATGTAGGGTATACTGTATACAATTGCCTTAGCTCACATGCAGTTTAACTATAATTAGCTTTGCATGCTCATTATTTCACAATAAAATTAATTATTATGCATTGCATAAGGATCATGTACTTTAAAGCACTATCGACATGCATGCTACACTGCAAATATAGGACACTAATAGTTATGCTTGGTTCCCAATGTATTAATTATTGTTGCATTAGTTGTCATGAAAAGCAGCAAAGGTTTCGTTTGTTCTATACAGCATGTTGAAGTCACTGGTAGATAAGATGCATTGAATAATTAAACTACATCTCTGTCAAAACCACAAACAATAAACTTTAGTGTTTTGTATCATTAATGACATAAGGAAACCTCATGCTCTTTAAAAAATGTGACATCACCATGCATGTCCCTACATAGCTACATTTGCAGTGCTGGTGTTTAATGCTGGTCCCACTTCCTGGCATTAAATGTTTAATGTGGAGATGGTCCTGCACGTAGGGTAGGTACTAATGCTAGTAGTAAAATATAATGGATAAATATTATATCTGTAACGAACAAATGTAATATATATTAATAGTTACAGCCCTCAAAGTAACATGTAATATGTAACTCGTTACCATTTTTCTGGGAGTAATATGTAACTGTAACGCGTTACATTGTATAGAAGTAACTAGTATATTAAGTAACAAGTTACATTTTTAGAGTAGCGATCCCAACTCTGCATGCTATTGCCTTGCAAACTACTGCCTTTTTATCTGTCATTATTAATAATTTGTAGGAGAAAGATTTCATTGTATTCTGTAAACAGTTTTCAGTCTACTTGTATAGTTGGTAATCCAATTGGCGGTGCATATGAAATGGACTTTGATTCAATGAGAGACCCGATGTTACGATTTGTACCCCAAGAGCAAGATGCTAGCTAACATGGGCAATTAATAATGTGCCTTCATCATTGTTTATTACGTGGTTCAGTTGCACACATCATTTGCTATAATCAAGTTACTTGTTCAGTGTGTGTTTATTAATAAGTCATTTGTGAAGCACATTAATTGTTTTACTTACATGTCTATGCACAACACAATTATTTGTACCTGTACATTATTAATAATTTTATCATACTTGATCATAAACCATAATAGTGGGTTCATAGTAGGCATTGTCCATTTTTCAAGAATCCTAATAGAGACACACCGCCCTAACTAAGTTAAATCAGATTAAATATTATCTGAGTCCATTACATACTGTATAGACCAAGACAGCGTAGATTGCATGTATCCAAAAACGCTACAAAGATAGTTTCACCTTCAGTGTAGTAAACAAAGTGTAAACAGTAAAAGAATGCTATACTGTGTGCACATGTACCTTGAATATATTTACAGTAGGTACAAACAGAGTTATGCACACAGTATTATAAATTAAAGAAATGATAATTAATCTTCTCCTTAATTTTTCCACACTCTAGAACATGTTGTATACAATACGTACAGTATGTATCATAGTACAGTGTATGATACAATACGTACAATATCGTATGTATCGTATTGTAGATTGTGTCCTACTTGTCTAAATGGCAACCATCATGGGAAGGTGACAGTCCCAGTAGGAAGACTACATTATGTAGGAATTGTGTACATGAAGACACAAGAATTTCCCAGCAACATTTCAAAAATATCCAACAAGTAATTTCAACTTTAAATTTCTGTGAAACTAGTTGCAAGACCAAAGGAGCCACCTGTCTTCATCTCTATACACTTAGTGAATGTGGCTACATGGATACTAGCACATTCATTCTATCACTGGCTTATATGCTGTATACCCACAAGACTTTTGCTGGAAATTTTGGTATTTTTGTATGTAAAAGAAATTTAACTTGGTTTACGTCATGAGCAATCAGCTTAACATGCTGATTAAAACTGTAATAACATTCTTATTATAATACTGTGCAGCCTAAACAAAATTGCAGTTAGCTACATGTAAAATGAGTATATAAAATCTTTGGACACTGCAATATATTTCTGTGTTGAAATGAACACCCCTATAGACAGTGATTATTTTGTTACCAAGCACAATCCTTGATTTATTTTACTAGTCACCAAGTCTTAATCATAGATTTTACTATTGACATACGACATCCTTTTTTGCCATCATGGCATTGTTGTTGTTGAATTTAGCCCTCACAATCATCACTAGGCATGCGGCTATTATGCTCCAAAAATTGAGCATTATGCTTTTGAGCAGTGCTCAAAAAATCATCTATTATGCTTTTGAGAATTGTCCATTATTCCCAAAATTATGCCATCATAATTGGCCAATAATGTCAGTTCATTGCTGTATCAGGCCATTTTCATTGATGTTTAAGTTTCAAATAGTCTTGAATTCTTTAGCTAGTTGCTGTATTAGAATATTTCATTTCAATGTGACTGCTTTATTAGAGTAAATAATATTCAGTGACGGCTCTATTAGAGTTTCTGACTGCTCTATTAGAGTATCTCGATCTTTTTAACGAAATTGTGCAATCTGCAGATTTTCCTACTGTTAAAGCTTTATAATATGCTAGCATAATTCCTGATTCCCACACATACCTATTATGCCCAAAATTATGCCGGCATAATCGCCGCATCCTTAGTCATCACAAGGAATAAAATTTTGCACTATAATAATTATAATTATTGTGGATTGAAGTTGCCTCAGGGAAATTCAGAACAAGGAGACTTGACACTTGTTGCAATTTTTTGTCAATGTACATATATCGTCGTCATAGAGTTTCACTGACTCATACACATGTATGAGTGGTACTAAACAACTATAGTGTTCACACATCCAATTTACTAACTTTTAAATTCAGATTGTAAGAATATTGACTTAAAATCTGGTCAATAATGAGCATCTCATTAGCATTAATTGATGAGGGCTTAATAATAATATTACAGAGAGCTATTTATGGGAACATTTTTTAAGTAATTTTAATTCAAATAATAAAAGTACTTTCCATTTCGCATGTCCTTGTTGTAATTGTGCTAAGCTCCCCAACCCTTGTAACTATCATTTATTGTAATAACTAGTTTTATAGGCTTTTGGTAATTAAGTTAAGTATAAGTAGTTAGTTTTATAGGCATCTGGCATTGATTGTCATTTGTCCTTCAGATCACCTTTCCAATCATACTGTCTTATTATTGTACCTACCATCCTTGTAATTTTGCTGTGTATCTGTAAAGCAATGAAATGAAATAAATGAAAGATCTAGAGTCATAGACTTAGATGTGTGAGGAAGACCTCTTTTCTCACACCCGGTCACATATACATCTTTTAAATTAACTTTGTGCCACATTTTCCCCTTAAGCAATAAAATATTGTACTGAATGAGCCCATACCGGTCATACACCTTACATCTTTATCTCAAGATTGGTGATACTGTAAGCTTAAGTAAGTGCAGACCATTTAGGAATTTTAGATGAATGATATGATTGTAATTATACTGCAGCACATAAACAATTACAATTATATTACACAGGTTTTACATCAACAACTTCACTGCTGTGACCCCGTATATACAAGCATTCAAAATGTTTACATGGTATCCTTTTGTGAGCATTTATTAATCACATGCAGGCATTCTTGCATCTGTCTTTTGCAATCATGTTGACCGTGTCCATTCTTTCAATACCATAGATCAGGAAAAACTCCTCGTCAAAACATTTTTGTCGCTGGCTGCTGTATCGACGAAAATTAAAGCGACAAATTATTTTTAACTATAAATGTGACTGGATCTTCGAAAGCCGTTCTTATCACCCAAGACAGGAAGTTTGATTTTTTTACACTAACACAAAGCTTAATGAATGTAGCTACTATCAAATTTTACTGTCACAGTTGACCAGAGTAAAGTGGTCTGCTTTTGCTGGCTACTTTTTTAAAGCACAGTGGTGAGCCGTACGAGTAGTCTGGAGTCTTGATGGAGCCCTGGCCAACCAGGAGATGGCTGTGTGTGGCTGTACAGCTCCGTGGTGTTGGACAATGACCTGTGCTGTAAATTTCCTTTCATTTTAGCCAGTTCTGAGCCCTGAATGGCCCGTAACTTGGCCTAATTCATCCCAACACGTTTCTTTTCAATTTTTGAACACCATCTTGCAGGTCCCCCGCCTCCGACCCTTCTGGAGCTCGTCCGGTACAGACAACGTTGGTTTAAAAACTATCTAAAATGGCGGGAAACTTGGCTGTTGGCTACTTCATCAGTGGATGATGTGGAAGGTAAGAGATTGCTGTGAAACATGTGAAAATTTGGTATGCGTAGCTCAGTACCACCACTGGCCAGCTACAACACTCTGAATATTGAAAACTGACGTTTTTCGATACTTTTAAATGGATGATAAGACCGGTTTTCCCAGAGACAGTCACATATACCACTTTCACACCTCACTTCAAAGGAAAAGAAGGTGTATAGCTAAGTGGTATAATAGCACTGCTATAAGTGCTCAGGAATGCATTAATGAGAAATGGAGGTAGTATAGACAAGTTATATCCCTCCTAGGAGGGATATAACTTGTACTACTTCCTATTCTCATTAATGCATTCCAAGCATTCTCAGAAATCTGATTTCTTTGATGAAACTGTGTGATCTCCTCTGCTTTAATATAGTGACACTTCACAGGATCGATAGTGGGTTTAATTTTGTAAAGTGAGCCAAAGCATAGATCATGGACTTGGGGAAGAAGATAGTTTGTTGTTTTACTGAATGAAGAAGGTCACAGGTTAGTTTATATTGCTGTTTTGATTGTATAGTCACGTGATGATGTACAGACACTAGGCATAGTGCTAAAATGATTTGGCCATTAGTGTTAACAATATTACTCACTACTTTAGTTTATTCGTGGCTAGTAAAGTAAGTACTTTAGTGTACTTGAATAGTCTTTGTATTGCTGTTTTAACACCTGGTGCAATGTCACACATGCGTAGTGACTGGCCGTGGTGCTTAATAGACACATTCCAAAATTACGTCTCTGCCATAGCAACAGCCTTCTGCCATTTTTAATGGGGCCACTGACAATAATCATGATTGCGCTACGTTGAAATACGACGATGAAAACAGCTAAAAAAAAGTGGTATTATTGAACAACAGGCTATGGAAGTCTTCAAGGTTGCAAATTAATGTTTCTGGTTAGACGCAAGTGGTTATCAGGGTTGAACAGGTGCGAAGCGTTGACAATAGTAATTGCCTTGTTTGCCAGTACAAGGATAGTGTTTTTGTCTAGTAGTCATTACTGCTGTGTTAGTGAAAGTGACAGCAATAGCGGCTGGCCATCCAGACGCCTCCTTGTACTGGCAAACAAGGCAATTACTGTTGTCAACGCTTCGCACCTGTTCAACCCTGATAACCACTTGCGTCTAACCAGAAACATTAATTTGCAACCTTGAAGGCTTCCATAGCCTGTTGTTCAATAATACCACTTTTTTTCGAGCTGTTTTCATCATCGTATTTCAACGTAGTGCAATCATGATTATTGTCAGTGGCCCCATTCAAAATGACGGAAGACTGTTGCTATGACAGTGACATAATTTTGGAATGTGTCTATTGACTAAGCCACTATAGTGCTGTAAACATATTCACTACATTAGTTTATTCATGACTAGTATAGTAAGTACTTTATTGTGTCACTTAAGTTTCATTATTAGCCTTTCAGCTCGCATTTAGGTTTCCTGTGTTTAATTGCGTACCCACAACCGAAGCATATCTGCATACTCGTGTCGATACACTTACGTTGGGCCGCTCAGCAGCACCTTGTCGTTGCTCTTACGACATTATCCACAATCGACATTGACATGGTCCCATATAAATACACTCGCAAAGCATTCCTGCAGTTTCCCCACACTTGCAGATGAATCACTCAAGTGGAATATGTTAGTTGTACTTGTGATTTGCCTGAAAATTATATGCACTCGGGCTGCGCCCTCATGCTTGTGCGTATATTTCAAGCAAATTACTCATGCCCATGTTACAACTACTACATATGAATAATTTGCGCATACAAATAGCTATAGATGTATAGTTATTCCGTCAAAAAATTTTCGATGATTATGCTGGCGACGAAAATATGTTGCATTGAAATTTTAATAGATGAAAATTTCCTACACTGAAATTTTCCTGATTTATGATCAATACAGTAGTAAGGTGGACTAAACCAGTGAAAATTCTGCAATCTCAATCTCAATCTGCAATCGCATTACTTTTATTTCTTCCCACTAATAATGAAATTGTTGCTAAAGGACGCTTTACTAAAGTGAAAGAATTGTAAAATGTCAAGTTAATAATATATTTGCTGGAATGCTAGAGGTATGACCTTATTATTCATATTATCTCTGACAGTGGTGTAGATATGGATACCATAAAATTTAATAGTATACAATTGATCATGAGTTCATGGGCATGGAGCAGTTACCTGCAGATTTATTAGATACTCTAATAGAGAAATCAATACACAAAATTTCTACCACAGCATAATAGGGAATAAATGGGAGCATTGCATTGTTTCAAAGCACCAAAAAAAATGTATCTGCATGTGTGTGTTTTGCATTTTCTGTGTGACTGGGACCAAAAACTAGATTTATGGAAATTATACTACAATTTTCCTATTCTAAAAAAATCAGATAATTTTTTTTAAAAAACCTGGCCTGACATAGTTGGCAAAAGGTGTTCTTCCCTACCAGAACACACACAACAATATAAACACAATATAACAACAACCACTAGACAACATTTTACGATTACAAAATAGCTAGTACACTAAGTAAAAGTCCTTAAGCAGGATTATAGGGGAATGTCTTATTCTTGTAGTTGTGTCAGATTGTTTGTCAGTGAGGTTTCTTGGTTTGGTGGGGATGGTTAATAGTTATAAACAGGGCCGCCCACAGGGGGGGGGGGGCAACTGGGGCATTTTGCCCCGGGCCCCAGCCTGAAAGGGGCCCCAGGAGGCCCCATGAAGGGCCCCCTGAATACCTGTTTAAAAGATCGATATACTCTAATAGAGCAGTCACAGTATTCTTCAGAGGAGCAGTGTAGCAAGCTTATAGATAAGGAGATATGGTTGGTGATGGGTAGTTATTGTCATTGCCAGCAGGTTGTGACCTTTTTTTTTTTTTTTTTTTTTTTTTTTTTGGTCTTCACCTTACAACTTGGGTCAAGGGCCCCACTTTAACTCTTTGCCCTGGGCCCCTTAATTTCTCTGGGCGGCCCTGGTTATAAAACAGAAGATGAAGCAGAAAGAGTGTATTATTTGGTGTATCAAATAGCTATCTGTGTCTAGATGCATATGCATTCATATACAGGTGGATGACAGAAATTACTGTCAGGCTATGGATATGTAAATTCATGTAGCAGTGATGGTAAGGCCTTCAGATGCTTCTTTACCAGAAGAATTTTCATAGTGGTCTCTAAGGCAAATGCACAACAAATTATCTGGTGTTAGATGTATATGCATCTACAGGAGGAACTCGTCTGGGCTCTCCATTCTATTAAATAATATTACATAAATGCTCCTCAGCATCACCAGCATGTAACCTCTCAATGTTTATCAGGATAATCCTTTTTACCAAGCCAATTCTATATAATGTGCATCAAGTGAATTGTATAGTACTGACTGTTGACCCTTAATGAAGATTAAGCATGAGAGGTTATGCTGTTAAGCAGTGATTGAATGCAGAGGATCCCAGGCTTTGTGGCTTCTCATGCATAGGCTTGCATCAATTATATGCCGGCATAATTTTTGGCATAATAGGGGATGAAAAGCATAAAGCATAATGCTAGCATAATAAAGAGCATAGCTAATGGACAAATTTCCACCACACTAAGTATAATTTCTGCTACAACAGTCACAAAGTCAAGGGCTAACCTGTTTTTTATATGGTGAAATAATTCTTGACAATGAGTAGAAAAATGCACTACAGTTTTAGCTACTACAAGTTTACACTCGACGGAATGAGTGTTTTTCATTGTGGGTTTGCCAGCAAAAAAACCCAACTACAAGCCTTTATCTTAGCTTGCCAAGTCAACCAGCAATAAAGATCCAACTAAAGGCACAGGACATGTATAGTGAATCCAGTGATGATGACTTACATTCAATACAACTTATACAAGTACTGTCAGCATATGTGTCTACAAAGACCTGGAACACTACAGTATTATTTATATACCAAAGACTGGATCCTTTTAATGGAATTGTGCAATTTTCTGCTGTTAAGGCTTTATATCACTTTAAAATGTTAGCATAATTCCAGATTCCTACACATAACTATTATGCTCGAAATTATGCCAGCATAATCGCCGCATGCCTACCTACATATAGGCTGCTAACTCCATTGCTCCATTGTGTTGTGGTCTGACTCCTCTGATGACTCACCCACCAGATGGTATAGAGCAAATGTGACCTCCTATCACTATGATGGCTCCTGTGATCTAGTTTATGATAATGGCGACACTGAACAGTCTGTGGATCTTCATGCTGTAGAATGGTGCTATGCGGGCAGATATCATAAAGTATATCGTTCTGATAAACCTTCCACCCAGCCATCAGCCTCTACTAATGCTGCTGCTGCTCTACCAAAAGATTTTCCATTCATTAATGCATGGAGCAAAGGGAGTTGCTGATGACTGACTGTCATCTCTACAGATGTAAAATCTCATCAGACAGTTTTATAATCGCTTGTCATGTTTTGAGTTTCAACCTCAGAAGTGTTATCTCTTAACTTCAACAGTCACTGTATGATTTCCTCCACAGTGTTCTCAATGGCAGATGGGAATACTATTAATATCTGTGATGTGGATTGCACCAAGTTTCTGGGTTGTACTATTGGTGTTTCTCCAAATATATCTCAAAAGACAGCTTCTGCCAACGTGAAACAACAAATCTTACAGTTCTTACAATGCATTGTTATATAAGTGTTCTATTCAAGGTGAATAAGATTTTGATAAAGTTTAATTTGCATCTTCTTTTCTACATTTTCATTTGGTTGAGAGGCTTACTGTGTCATCAATTATTTCAGCACAGTCAACAGTATTAAAGTTCGTGAACCTCCCCTGAAATTGCATTTCTGGAGCTGTTTTTCACCCGATTGTGTTGTTTCTCCCCTTTTAACCTCATCTGAAGCAGTCAAGCTGTCATATACGTTCTGGCTGTTGAGCAGTTAGTTGACCCCCTGATTGTAGAGCTGCAATATTCTGAACAGTCCAGATGTATCTGCCACAGTCCTTAACTCTTTATCTGCTGCTAAGACTTCAGTAGCCAACGTTCACTCTGCTATATACATTCAAGAACCATCAGTCAACCATGCACGTCATTTATATTGCACTCGCGTTGATTATTGGGAATCAAAATTTGAGACATTAACTGTTTGTAATACATTGTCACAGTGGAGCAGGCTTGCCCTTTATGGGAAAAGATTGATGTATGGCCTCCCCGAGAAACAACTGTCCTTCTTGCTACATGCTGGTTGTGATACTCTACCAACTCCTATGAACCTGGCTAGGTTGAACATCATTACTAGCCCTAAATGTTCCCTTTGTCAAGCTCCCCAGCCCACAACAAACCTTATTCAAGATTTTACTTGTACTAACAAACCGTTGTTTATCTCAGCCAGCTCAGGTATCACAAACTCATGCTAAAAAATCCCCTCAAATTTGCACAGCTACAATAATTGAGGATTGACATTTGTATTACAAATACTCTTTTTTGCCAAGAACAATCATCAATTAGAATAACCTAACTATTATGCAATTGACATTGACACTTTTAGAACATCATAGCTAAATTAAACATTTGTCATTTGTAATGCACATTAACGTGTTGCCCCTGGGGGGCTTTGCTAATTAATAATAAATAAATATCTTGACCGGTTGTCCTGTTGTTCTTGACCAAGGCAGGTATACCTGGAGCCATGATTCAGTCTTACAGGTTCTTGTTCATGGACTCCAACAGCATTTACCTGGCTTTTAAAACTCTACACTGACCTTTCAGGCTATCTTGCTAGTGTCTGCCCTCCTAGCACCAATGTAACCAATCTTTCCTCCACCCTTAGCAGGACTGACTTGGTGTGGGTTTCCAATAATTCCATTTGTCTGTTGGAACTAACTATCCCCACCAATACCCAACAACATCTTTTGACTGCTAGAACTCGGAAGGAAGATCGATATAGCTGTTTACAATATGACCTTTATCTTTCTAGCTTATCTGATAATCTCATTTCCATCGAGATTAGTTGTTTAGGTTATTTTATGCCGGACACAATTTCCCAAGTGGCCAATGCTTGTGAAGTGACAAAGAAGACTATAAGATCCCTGTTTGAGCAGGCTGCTCTCATTGCTGTCTTCTGCTCATACAGGATTTTCAATTCTAGAGCTTCCCCGGACTGGGATCTATCGGTTTGCCTAAACTGAACTTTTCTGCATGCTATAATTGTTATTTTTTGTAATGGAATTTAGTAGTGCAAGGCTTGCCAGGGGTTCCAGTACTGTCCACCCTGTGAGTATCAGTGCATGGTATCCCTGAGTCTAGACCCCTAAATAGGACATCTTTTATCAAGCAAACAGTAATACTAATAAATTGTTGTGATTGAAATTCATGGACATGTAGAGCAAATAATTAAGGCTAGATTCAGTCATATATAGCTAGGATGACCCAAAGCCTATCAAGAAAAAAACCCAGAAAATAATATATTTTTGCCTCAAAAATCAGCAAGAGCTTCCATTATAGAAGTAATTTCTGACAATTTTCTGTTACTGAATGATTTATCATCCAATATTGAAGATGGCTTGACAAGAAAACATCTTGTGGGAAAACCCAGGTCAGAGTTTGGAGGCTGTTATTGTCATGGAAGCTATCCAAAGACAGAAGAGCACAGACATGATTTTTAGTGAAAATGATGTCTGTAGTTAACATGTTTGATAGCAGCCTTCCCTTAAAATGGGTGGAGAAGTTAGTTTTGAAGAAATACTAGATTACTTACATTACATAGGGTTATTTGAGGAAATGCTAAGGGAGAGAATGGAATTTGTGACTGAATTTTGGAAAATCACCCTTATGGGCAATTAAATATAGTTATTTAGTTCTGAAACACAGCATTATAAGTTTAATTCCTACCCATTACGGGTAGAATAAACTATATAGATAACTTGAATTGTTTTCTGCTGTTAACAGCACCATGCTATATGTTTAGTAATATGGTGTAGTTTGTGTTCACTAGCTCTGCTATCACAGGGCTAGTCATATGTATATGTAGTACTTTTACTATAATTATTGTAATACAGGCCTTGGATATGCACCGTTTATTATACAGTACCTTTATAAATCTGGTGTTTTGCTTCTCTGCATCTGTTTTACATAATAAGTCATGATTCTGACTGAAATAGTATGTAAAAATAATAATGTAAAAACTCATGCCACCTTATTTCAATTAATAAAACATACATACAGTCAATGTCACATATAGTCAATTTCACATACAGTCAATCTCAGATGGTTTGCAAAATGCAACTGTACAATTTGCAAACTTGAGCTACAGTATTTCTGCTCCTTATAATAAGACAACCTATCAGTAGACAATGCTAGGGCTATGGTTGTTGAATTCAGCACACTTAAACAATTCTGCATGAACGTTCACAAATCATACAAATTGTTCAATTGCATTTCGTAAGCAATCTGAATGGACTGTAAGTGCATATAACTACTTTAGCTACCAAACAATTAATCATTCCCACGTAATTGGATGAATTGCTCATGTCCAGGGTATATAATGACTTAAATAATTTGATAAATGCATTTATACATATTACTCACAGCCTATAATATAGTTATTCATAATTGTGTTTGTCAGATTGTTGATGGTGGGGCGACACTAGTCGTAATGTCAATTCGCTCATTGTGTTAAACCTCAAGTCAAAAGCACGGCTTGTGGGACCATTGATTATACGAGTAGAACGATTTCTCCTTGGGTAGTGTCTGATAGTTGGCAAAATTTCCCTGCAGGTAAACAATAAGTGCTGCATGTGTAGAAATACAAGTATCATAGTAGTAATTAAATTATGAACTAGATACTTAAGTGTATCCTTCATTTGTGTATCTATCCAAATTTTATTGACCTCTATGGCAGCTCACAGAATGGTATAGTGTTAGTATTAAGTGATGCAGAACAAAATTACTGTCTAACTGCAATATTACATTTGATTATATCTTTGTGTAATAATTATTCGTGATGACAAATTGAGCCAAAACCAGTTATTGATCGTTTTATAATTCAACAGCAAAAAAAACCATCACCACATGAAGAAGACTGTTTTACCATTTTTATACCCCTGTAAAAGTTCTAGCAGTAAACTAGCAGATGGGACATTTTAGTTTACCTTGTCATTTCATTTACAAACTAACAGTTACTAGTTGGTTTACTCTGAAGTAAATCACTAAGTAAACTAAAATGTCCCAATTCAGGCCAACTGTTAGTATCATACAGTACAATAGTACTGTATAGTAGGGGCGATGAAGGTGTGGGCGTGGTCCACGAAGAAAAATCTACCCAAAATCATCTTCAGAAATCCTTCACGGCCATTTCACAGTATTGGTCAGGTATAAACAAGCCCAAATGTGTCTTCAGAACGACCCGAAACGTTTCCGACAAGGTGCTACGAAATAAAAAAAAAATTATTTTAGCAAATTTTCTACTGCCTCACTGCCTGCCTCACTGATGCGTTCAGTCAAGCATAGCGGAAAACTGGCTACAGCTACAGCCTTGCTTTTTTGGCAGAAACGCTTTGAATTTGTGGAGAAAAAAACGTTTCACAATATTAAATACCTACGTACGATGTGTACGCTACTGTCTTACTGTTATATCTTTGATCCTTCTTTATCGTGGCCATCTCTCATGGGTACGGCTTCCATAAAAGCACACACACCACAGCACCCCAACATATTGGAATAAACGTGTAGCATAATTGTAGCAAGCACGTGATTTTAATGTTGGGATACACCTCGGGATATGCTGCTGCCTGTTCAACATCGCCACTACACGCGTAAGGATTAGAGTGTTTGCTTTGGCTTGAAGGTGGTTTCTTTTCCGAGTTTAAAAACCGGTTGTAAATGGCGCCTCTCTACAGACTCCATAGGTAGCTTTCCCAGAGCACTTTTCAGGCATACCACAACTGAAAAACACCATAGTAGGCCTCATAGGCTCGCGTATCTCGTCATCTAGAAAGTGGGCGTGACCTGTACTTACACGAACTAAAAGTAAGAGCAGCCCTGAGGCTCTGTTGAGAGAATTAGTGGAAAATAATACTGTAGACACACTATAAAACAGTTTAAAGCGGTTTGTTAAAAATCTGCATCCTTAGGAATGTTTAGCTGTGTATTTCGAGAATTGCAGAGGGGGAGGGGGATTACTATAAATACGGTTATTCAATAAAAATTTACAAAAAAATTACACAAACAAGTGCAAGAAAAAATTAGGAATTTTCCATATGAGTAGGGACTGCAGCAATAAAAAGCACTGAAACAAGCCGCTGAGACAAAACACAACTGAATGATAGCATTTTAATCCCTACTTTAGCCTGCTATGATGTATGGTTATAAAGTAGGGATTAAAATGCAATCATTCAGTTGTGTTTTGTCTCAGCGGCTTGTTTCAGTGCTTTTTATTGCTGCAGTCCCTACTCATATGGAAAATTCCTAATTTTTTCTTGCACTTGTACTGTTAGAAGTCTTACAGGGCATACCAACAGTGAAAAATGGTAAAGCGTGCATGTGCTACATGCTGTACATGGTCATCCCCTTGTCTACTGTACAAGGTTCAGGTAACTTGTAGTGATAACCAAGAGCTTGGCGTGACAATAAAATGCGACAAAACGATTGAAATACTGTATACAGCTGTACTCAAAACACTCTAATAAAACAGCTTTGAACAAACAAGTACACAAGGGTCAGATAAACTGAAATTTTGATTCTGCAATATGTAAACATCATGCACTCATATTTTGTAAACTCTAAACTTGAATCAATAGGTGGGGTAAATGTATGGCTTACAAAGTCTTGGTATCGCCGACTAAAATATACCTGAAAAGATAAACTGTAATTTTTTCATCAAATTAAAATTCTTTAGTATAAGAGATAAATATTTTTTCAATATAGATTAATGGTAAACTTTTAATGTTAACTTCATCAAAAAACTGAATGTGACTATAAATCATCAGACACTACATGATCAGCTGTTCCTCATGCATAAAAGCTATTACAGTTGTAATTAGAAAAAGAAAAATTTGAATAGTTGTACTAGCACTATCTCTATCTGTTATTGAGTGTTTTATTTGAACACAGCAATAGAGCTATGACTGTTCTATTAGAGTATGTGATTATGTGTGACTGTTTTAGGTAAGTCATTTAGGTTTTGAAGTAACACCTCCTAGTGCTTTATGAATATTATGTAGCCCGGTCTACATTTCGTATGTAGCCCGACTAGCTGGTCTACATACGAAATCTAGCGCAGGCGGTTCCTTTGATCTGAGGTGTGAAAGTGTTACAATTGGGCAGTGAGACGTTGATGCCAAAATCGATCATGGGGATCGATTAATACTCATGTGATTAGGATGTACGACTTTCGCCACGAAAACCAGACAGAGAGCGTTTTGTTATCCTCGTGAACCTAAGAGTTGAAAAACATTGGGATAAGGTGAAAACTAGCTGCTGTAGCTTATTCACCGATCATTTCTGCAAGTTTTAGAATAGGGACATGCCCCCATCACGAAGGTATACCACTGCATGGAGTAACCACTTTACAAGCAAGCTTGCCTATCTAGGCCTTTAGTAAACTCCTTCATATTATTCCATAAACGATTCAATAGCGCTGATTAAAACATTAAACTCGTGTAACTGGAATTCTCTGTGGTATCTCTAGGATATGTCTGTTCATCGTAACCAGAACATACTAGCTGCTGACCCATAATCGAAAATTTTAGGTATGCATGTATAATACATCCAGTGGATGCACTCATATTGACTTGGGTGATTGATCGCCCTGTACAGGCTATCAGCCTGATAAGTGTTACATATTAGCTGTAACATGGGGCATTTGGGCTTTTCCTGATATGTATGCCCGACTGCCCGAGAGCTGCAGGCCCGAGGGCAGAGGGCATACATATCAGGCAAAGCCCTCATCACTGTGTTACAACTATTACATGTATAATGTTCACCAGTTGGGATGCTGTTCAAAATGCCTGTGGTACAATAAGCAACACCATGAAAGTTTCTGAAAGATGGGGGACTGCCACCCCCTCCCTGGTCCAACTAAATCCATCCCTGAGAAATTACTTTTTTTGCAGTAGCTTACTATAGTATAAGTTTGACATGCAAAGAACATGTCATTTACTACAATGTAAACTACAATATCTATAAGGATGATTTTGCTCAGGGAGTCACATACAGCGATCTTCCTGTACACATCTTTGCTACACACATTTACTATGTAGCACAATGATGGGAAATGACTGAATATAGACAACTGTAATAAAATTATCATCCAACAATACCTACAACCAACCTGTTATTCAACACTGTCTTCACCCTACCAATAATTTCCTTTGCAATAAGTCCAAACAATATTATTATTGGTAAGAAATAAAATGGGATCAAGACTGCAGCATGTTCACTGATCTGGTCCACATTACCACACTGGTCAATACTAAAGGAATGATCACTATCAAACACTGCAGTTGCCTGTAACAAACTGGATCATAGACTAGTTAATACTTGTACAGTAATTACCTTGAAATGATCAGTTGATGTGATCATTAACATAAGCAAAATATCTCCCAATAAAACAACCTCTAATATATTAGTACACAATCCTTGGTATGGTTGAATATACATGTATATTGCCACACTAATCATCAGCAGGAACATCACTGGAATCTAGACACAACCAATAAAGTACAGTTGTGTTAACAATAATGTATCATACCAACTTTCCAGGAAAGGCTGTGATCAAAATGATGAACAGTAATCTTCTTATTAATTCAGTTGATGCCCACCAGTTATACTGATCAACAAAAGGCTCTTGTAGTAGTTTCTCAAATATGACAGTCCATAGTTGTAATCTTAAACAGCCTTTGATCTTCTACATGATTAGATCAAGTCATAACACAAACACTGCAATATCTTATGAGAGGTGCAACAATTTTGTGGTCTGTTTTTATTCAGCAATTACTGCAATAAAAATTCCTAAAATATATGTGTGACTACATAATACCTTGATATAAAACATTTGATAATTTTAATAAGCATGTATACATGGACACATGCCAACATCATTAGTATAACCTGCAGAATGCCTTCTTGTAATTAGGAAACAACACCATTTTAGCATACTTTTCAAACACTGCTTTATCTGGGCCTCTTGTGATTTTACAATCAAGACTCACGGTAGTGAGGCGCTTGGCCAAGAAACTACAATGTGCATGCCCCACGTTAAAAGACGTCGCCACTACTGTGAGTTAGTTACATGTAGGGACGGTTGTACAATATTAGCCCTGGATTATGCACCATCTCTCAATAGATTTGTATTGTGTTATGTAATTGGCTGGTAATTTGACTGCCGTTTTTTCTCTATACACTGACTATTAAAAAAGACGACCAAATTACTAGCCAATTAGAGTTAAAAGAAATTGATTTAGGATGCAGCAAGAGTGAATATAGAACACGACTGAATGATAAAGGTTTCATGTAAAATTTTTGTTAATTGCAATTAGTTGTGTATGAATATTCATTCTTGGCTGCTTCATATATCAGCTGTTTCAGTAGCCAGTTATTTTTATTTTAATGGGTGCCCCCAAGGTGTTCTTGTATGGATTAAAGCTTTGGTAATTATAGTAAGATTGGTTCTTGGCCACTCCAGATATTAGCTCTTTTTTTTAGTTACCAGTTATTTTTGCTTTCATGAGGTCTTTCTACCGTACGGGGGGTTAAGGGGGCTTCGATTTCTTTTTTTACACACTTTGCAAAAATTGCTATAAATACAAACATGTACCTCGACTGCCTCAATCTTTGGTACAAATGAAGAGCATGTAACGGTGGATTCACGTACCAAGTTTGCTGTGAATCTGAGAAATATTCAAGGAGTTATGAACATTTATTCACGTAAAAAAAGATCAAAGTTTTGTCACGGCTACAGGGTAAACGGAGTATAGACATAACTTGAAAATTGTTGTGTAGATAGGCTGATCATCGTAGCAGTGCCTTTTGATAGTTTGAATAGCAATAGAGTTACAGCAACAAAGTTATAAAGCAAAAACCAAGCAAGTGTAAGATCACGGGATCGAGATACTCTAATAGAGCAGTCACCGTGGGGTAAAAAAGGTGTGCAAAAAATGTTGAAAACACATCAAATACTGAATTAAATCATGTAATGAAATACATTTATAAGTCTGTTTTCAATAATCATCATTGTATCTACATAGAAAAGAAGAAATGTGAGTAAAAACAAACCTCAAAGTCAGCCATAGGCTGGTTTTGGGACTTTATAAAGTACAAAAAGAAGTGAAATCCACACAAAACAGCCAAGCTGTGATAAAATGGTGCGGCGTTAAAAAGCCTGAGTGAAAAAAGTTGTGAAATCAAAGGTGGCGGCCAAGAAATGGCTGCAATGATGTTAATGCTAAAAATTTTTAATAATGGCTGTTAACATTTTTAGCATTAACATCATTGCAGCCATTTCTTGCCTGCCACCTTTGATTTCACAACTTTTTTCACTCAGGCTTTTTAAGGCCGCACCATTTTTTCACAGCTTGGCTGTTTTTGTGTGGTATTAATATACCAGAAATGCTACAAGATGTGTGTAGACTCTGATGCATGACAGCCACCAATTAGCCATCAGTTATGATGACAATTGAACTGTTTTCTGAAAGCCTGCACAATCATTCAAGCCTAAAATTCAACTACAATATTTTTGTATACAGTAAGTGAGGCTTGAGAAAACAGTTTTCTGTGGTGCTGTCTAGTGGCAGTTGCATCTCATCGCACTTATCAGCAATGATTCATCAGGAAATGAGAACTTCTTTCTGCTCTCAGCTAGCCCTCCCATTGAAGCAGTACAGCTTTTCTCTTCACAAAGTGAGTTTTTAAATTATGCACCTCAATCTCACTACCCACCATGTGTGCAGAAAAGAGTCTGCATTCCATGACTTTGGCTGCATACATGGTATGTTTCACACAACCACAGTGAAGTGGCCATTACACTTCATTTTCAGCTACGTTCAGCCCATGGCCATTGCACAGTGTTGCAAAATTAAATGGAGAATGGTATGAGAATTACCTTTGTGACGAATCCACTCACTATAGAAAATACAGATGATTCTCATTATAACTGTTAGGCAATGAATTATGGACTTGAGTGAGTGCTACGATGAATCAATATCTTGTGCTGTCAGCAAAAAGAAATAAGACACAAAGGAGGACCTTAGATGTTATTGAGTTACACTTGTCTGATGGAAATAGCCAGTCGGTTACAAGTTGTCAGTCGAAAGAAAAATCTACTAATAAAACTTTTAACAATTTCACAATAACCTACTGTAAGCGCTTTGGGTCCCACTGAAGGCTTAGTACTAACCAACCTCCATGAAGGTATGGTTTAATTCTTGTTAGTATCATTAATTTTTGTGAGAAAGTGCAAACCTCCAAGATCCCTAATATACAGTACTATCTATATACTGTACTGTATGTTACACATACCTTCACTTTCCCCAGCACAACCACCACCAGAGCTATTATTAGTAGTGTACACGCTATCAGTACTAATATGGCAAATGTTGCTAGACCAGCATGACCTCCTGAGAAGCACTCCACTGTACCATCTACAAACCATCTCTACATGAGAAATAAATAAAATGGTATACAAAATCAAAAACACAAATTAATACTACAAAATCTTACCCTAGTTCTGTGTCCATCACTATCCCTTAATATGGGACAGTTCAGTATAGACACTGAAGTGTTCACTACATCAGTGAACAATAATAATATCAGTAGCCACACTCCACTCCATGATATTGAAATGCTGTAGAACTTCCTAGATTAAATTAATACTTTAATAGTACTCTAATAAAACAGTCAGGTATGGCTGATAAAAGAATACAGAAAATTCATAATACATCTCATTATTCTGAATTGCCAGGTCTATTCAATGAAAGTTCTGTCACACAATTAATTTGGTATATACTATCATACAACACTGTATTACTGTATTGTATACATGAAGGTTTTGGCAAAAATACCATTCCAGGCTGTGTGGCTCCTCAGGTATTTTCCTAAACTGCCAGCTGTTTGTGGATTAAGTCACCACCTGGTTCGGGATTTTTTTGCACTCAACAAACTTTTAGTGGCCTGTTTCTGACTCCCTGCTACACAGGCTTTCTGTAGCTTTCTTTACAGGTCTCTGGTGGGATAGCAAATAGTAATATGGACTTGGCTATGCCTAACCAATACTGCAAAGCTATTATTGAGGCTGTTTTTTGGGTGATATTGTTGGGAAAAAGCCTATGAAAACCTCCATGACCTCAAATATACAGTACTACCATACTGTATGATACCACTTTAAAATTGGCATTCAAAGGTGCCGCTTGGGGTTTACCCCACATAATATTATTGCCCAGACAATATCTTGACATTGCCTGGGAAATATCATGGGAAAGCAGTTGTTCGTGCCTTTGATGGCCAGCCAATTTATGATACGCTTTGACTCATTGCATAGAGTGACACGGCTTTAAATTGTGTAAAACAGCTTATTTCACAGATAAAACAGGATCCGCAGTCTGTTGGCCAATTGTCGTGTGGTGCTAACAGCATGATTGGTCGATAACAGGTGAAAAATTCAGTGCTTGAAACAACTCTTTCTTTAGACTCTTTTAATGATTTCTTTCACAGCATTGTTGTTACAGAAGATCATAAACCAGCATCTAGTTTTATACCCCCAGATGCTTCTTCGCGTGAATCAATATTTAATTTTTCAATGATATCTACATCTGTGGTGTTTTCTTTGCTGGATGTGACAATATCTGTTGGTCCTGATGGATTTTCCAGAAAGTTTCTTAAAGAAATAGCTGCTGAGATATTACACCCCCTTTGACTAAACTGTTCAACAAGTCCTTAAAAACTGGTGTATTTCAGAGTGATTGGAAACACTGTAATGTAGTCCCAGTCCATAAGAGTGGTTCTATAGACAATCCTGGAAATTTTCAGCCTATTTCAGTGGTTCCAACTGTTGCAAAATTGTTGGAGGAAGTTGTAGCTCTACAGTTGAGCTCTTACTTTGAAAGCAATCAGAGTGTTAATTCCTGCCAATGCGTGCACCATCCAGGCAAGTCCACCAAGCAGTTACTAATGGTAGATGTTGATACTATTGTACAATCACTGGACAACAAGTTGTGCTCATGTGTTGCCTTTCTTGACCTCAGAAAGGTCTTTGACTCTTTAGATCAACATATTCTACTTCAGCAGTTGAGTGAGCTGGGGTTGGCAAGTACTGAAATTCTGTAGTTCACAGGTTATTCGTGTTCAGCGGGTGAAGTACAATGGTTCCTACTCCTCTTGGGGTTCAGTACAGGGTGGAATACCACAAGGCAGTGCTTTAGGACCTTTACTATTTTTAGTGTATACGTATGTGACCGGATTTCACATAACAAGGCTTCCACACACACAAAATCAAACTTTCGTTTTTACCAGAAATGGATTGCTGGCCTAATACACTATCATATTCCACACTGTACTTCCTTCAGGACTGGCAAGTCTGGTTTCTGTGGCAGCTTTCTTCCGACCCTGTCAAAGCCACGAGTGAGAGATTGGTGCCATTGAATGGCCATGGCTTTGTGATAATGGTGTGTAGTGAGCTGGGACTTCACAGAGAGCTCGCAAATAGTGTTCTCAGTCAATTTGGAGTGATTTGAAGGCCATGGAGAGCCCAAACTTGGCCTCTGGATTCCAATTGTCTTCTTGCTTCATTTTATACCCCTACATTAAGCCCACCCACCACCCCCCACCCTCCCACCCTATTACTACCACCTGTGATATTATTACCTGCTTGAGAAAAGCTGCCCAAAACAGGGCTAATTTTGGGTATCAGAAATGTATACACCCACTCAGTGATAGCTAGTAAATAGATGCATACTTGGTACATATTTTGTTTGCACAGCTGTAGGCACTGGGAAGTTATTACACAATGATTACTTAAAATCGCCATATCTCCTAACGAAGCTTTGTGCGTCGACGCTGGGTTTTGTCAAATTCAGTCACATATGAACAATATGTCCTCACAGATTGTCCATGGTAGATTATTACAGTATGCAGATGACGCAGCCTTGATATGTTCTGGCCCTACCATAGATGATGTGCACAAACAACTGTTGGAAGACTTATCAAAACTTTCTATCTGGATACAGCAGAGTAAGATGCAGTTAAACACAGGGAAGTCTAGTGTCATGTGGTTGCACGAGGTACGTTGGTCAGTGTTGCAGGTGTAAAATGTTCTAAACAGCCAATCTTAATTGTAACAAGTTGGGCATACAGGACAGTACATCGAAGGTCCAATAATAATGAGCTGTAGTGATCTACTTTTTGTGCTGTTAGCCCCAGCTGACATATGGTGTTTAGTATTGGTAACAACTGATAGTTCAAACAACACGATGGCATCATTAGATAGAAACCAACAGCTGAAGCCTTTGTTTGTTTTTGTGTTTTTGTTTGTTTTTAAAGGAAAGCTGCTTCAGTATAAAAATACTGCTTTTTGGCAGTGCCCTAAAAAATACTGCTTTGGTCTACTGAGAGATGAAGAGAGGTTAGGAGAAATAGTACTTAATGGACTAATACTTGAACAATAGCCAGGGAGATCAGCATAAAAAAGATCTCTTAAACCTGTTAACAAAGATCTGAAGAACATAGTCATGGCGCAATGTATATCTCCCTTGACCTAGAGCAGTGGAGCAACCAGTTAGAATATTACTTTGTGTCCACAGCCTTAAGCTGTCACGTGTGCACTACCACCTTATCATGTGACATGATTGCATTGTTGGACAACGTGGTTATAATTGTATTCAAGAGAAAGAAACTGATCAATAAGCTTAATTCATTAAATCAAGGTGGGCTTCATTACTTCATTGTGACTATATAGGCTACATTACTCAGTGATTATATAGTAACAAGATTAGTAACTTCGTCGTTGTAGTAATAAAATTACGTAATATTACAGTAACTTCATTACTTAGGTAATGTGTTACATTTGTAAGTAAAGTAACTTGCGTTATATTACTAACTTTTATAGCGTATTTTGTTATACTACTTAGTTACCACAAAAGTAATAATACATAACACATTCCATAACTAACGCGTTACCCCAACACTGAACATGAGATACAGTGTAACCACTCTACAACAAAGCCTACCCCTATAGATGTTTAGTAAATGTTGCAAACAGTCTGTAGAACAATGCAGCAGTTTTAAAGTACTTGTAAAATTGAACTTTTCCGTGATAGTCTTAGGACTTGCCCGTTCATGTTAACAACACAGTCACAGCGGTTGTTGCTGCTGTCCCATAATCGTATTTTGCAAGTTGGACTATATAATAAATTCAGTGGTTGGTCTCGTATTAGCTTGGGAGATTAATCGCTTGTGGGCTATTAGCCTGTAAATGGCATGGTACATATCAGTTGGATCACGTGCCGTCATGATTTGCCAGATATGTACACCCACACCCTTGGGCCTGCAACTCTCGACCTTGGGTGTACATATCAGGAAAATCACTCGGGCCCATGATACAACTACTACATCTACACTCTTAACCCTCAGATTTGAGGCACTCATTCTTTGGGTGTACACACTGTATATCAGCAAAATCTCTTGCAGCTATGGTAGTTAAATATGTACCTGCTGAGGAGCCAGATAAAGCAGTAAATGATAGAGAACAACAGAACTGGAATATATCGGAGACTATAGGATACTAGTGCAGTCATTCCAGGATAGATACAAAAGTCATAAGGGAAGTAGAGACTGGCAGCACTGCTAATGTAGTGGAGCTATAGGAAATATAACAGTACAATATTACCCATTAACTAGCTAGTGACTTACATATGGTTGAACAGCACTGAATGTGACTGGAAAGTAGTGTGCAATATATGGAGTGATCTGTGGGGTATATTAATAGAAAATTATGTAGGATAATAATTTGATTTACTTGTATGTAGAACAACACTGGATATAGCCAACTGAAAATGGTTACAGATGATAGTAGGATTACTGTTATCACAATGATATCCACAACAACTACAAGAACAATAACACAATTGATACAGTAATAGTAACAAATGGACTAACCTAAACCAAAGATGAGAGCAATATTACCATGACCACAGGATACACACTTGTTAAGGAGAACACTAACAGTCTGGTTACAATTGCCACATAGGTAACCTGTTAAAGTTTGCAACATACATCTTTGTTTGTCATTATAAAGAATAACTGTGATCCTAAAAGTGATTTTCTACACACATTTATTTCTATGAACTAGGAGTGTATTCAAGGTGGTGACTACCCAATAATGCATGCACATAATTAGAAATATTGGATATTTTTCACAGGTAGGAAATTGTTTGTTTCACTGTAAGATATAGTTAGTGAAGCTATTAAAGAAAATCTATCCCAACAGTATGGCATTTAATCAGTACCATTCTACTGAAATAACATGCCAACTGCACTTTCAAACTTTTCCCAGGGCCAAGTTTCATTACTCTTATGAGCTGTATGCATTAATTATATCAATGATATCTTTCATTAGACCGTACAGCATAAAAACGTTTTTGCACTTTACTGAATATTTCCAATCCCCCCCAAAAAATGATCCATAGGACTATGGAGGTGTGTTTTATCTGCTTTCGGTAAAAAAAAGTTGCATAATGATGTGTTGCTTTGAGTAGTTATTTACTCTGATGGGCATATCATGTACAATAAAGTTGATCGAAATTGGTGCTTACTATATGTGGCCTCTCACAGTTAGCCGTTGTCTGTGTAGCTTTTACTTCAGACCAAAGTTGAAGCAGTGGGTTTTCCCAAACTACAGGAAAATTGTATCAGATTTAATAACTTGTCATTCTGTGTAGCCATTAAAATTTCTAGGTAGCACTAAAAAGGATAGCTGGAAATGTACAAGCATGAACAAAAAGCAGGGAATGAAGCAGTTGATTAACCACAATATCTGCTACACTTTTTAAAAAATGCCTCTATGTTATAGTTTGTACAGTTTACACCCATGAAATCAGGACATCTCACTGATGAGGAAACCTCAGCACATCTCCAGGGCACCTCTGCATTGTGTATTAGTGTACATGCATTTATACTCCTGAAAAAAGCACACCTCTGTAATAAAGGACACCATTATAAACAGGACACTTGTGCGTGGTGTACACACAGATTTACACTGACAAAATAAAGACATCACAGGAAAATTTTAGACTCCTAAATCAGGACACCTTCATCAAGATAGTCTTATCAATTACCATAACAAGTAAGTGTACACAAGCCACAGAGTAGTTTCGTATAGAGATTGGCATATCAGTAGTGAGATAATATCATGGCTTATATACTGTGCAATACAGACCAAACAATTCCATGTAACTAAGTGTATATCCTAGGCGACCCAGTCAAGGTGATACACATATGCTCAATACCTTCTCTTCCACACACACACTGACGATCCTGACTGCCATCATAGTATACACTGTTGCATGTACTAGTTCCTTTATCACTACTACACTGACAGTAACCAGGTGGACACTAGTAATACTCCATCATCCCATTCAGTGATTTAGTGTTGATACTGGTAGCCCATAATCCTTCCTGTAATGTATAACTCCATTATGCTATCCCATTGGGGGCCTGTGAGAAGACTAAAACCTGTGAATGCAGGGAGCCAGAAACATGTAACTGAAACATTGAAGAATCTAGAAAAAAATCCCAGGCCCAGTAGTGACTTGATCCCCTGCAACATGCAGTCTAGGCATGTGCCAGAGGAGCCACAACTGCTGGGATCTAACCTTGACAATAAAACTATATGTTTGTTTACATGGAAAACAATCAATATCCTATTAGCTTAAAGGCTCTAGTATTAGACCAGTACAAAGCCTGCAGCTGCTACATGATAGCCCATCAGTGGCGTAGCTACCATTGAGGCAACCGACAGCTGCCTCGGTAAAAAATGCTCAACAATATCATTATGTAATCAAGAGTAAAGCTGAAAATTTTTTGTAATGTACAGTGCATACACTGTAACTCAAAATGTCGAAAACTTACAAAACTTCTTTTGTGCTAATTTTACATTAGTGCTAAAGTAGTTATCCAAAGCTGGGACATAAAATTTGACTATTTTTGCAAACACTCATAATTTTCATGCTATCATACGTAATATGGTAGGTGCATTTTTGATATCAAACGTGCCGTATTTGACCGGTTAATAGCCACAGCTCATATAATAGCTGCCCCCGGATAGTAGCCACTCCACAGCCTAGATTTATTGTCATAAGAGCCACCCTCGGATAAGAGCCACGACTTGTATTTGAATATACTGATGCAAGTGTTCATAAGACACGTTTGAAGCAGAAATAGGGCAAAGGAGTTGTTTTAAGCCAGGCAATATGATTGAACAAGGTCAGTCACTCGTGAGTCCATATCAACATCACGGGCTGCTGTGTCCATATCAACATAACGGACTGCTGTGACATAAGCCCCTAGTAGCAGCCCTCAGATAGTTAGTCTCGCGTAGCCAGACCTTCTACGTGCCAGGCGCTTATCGATTTTGTTCATCTACAGCCGGCGCTTATAATCTAAAAATCGATAAGCGCCTGGCGCGTAGAAGGTCTGGCTACGCGAGACTATCAGATAGTAGCCACCTTCACATAGTAGCCACAAAGTCTTCCTTGCTGAAAGTTATAGTAGCTGTGGCTATTATCCGGTCAAATACGGTAGCTACAACTACAGTATTATTTTGTGACCCAAGTATTAGAATGTAGATACTCTATCTGAGGTACAGTGTTAACTGTGGTGTATTTGTGTCCACACAGAGGTTTTGAATAAGCTTGCACACATACAATTACCAGCATGCCTTTATACACAGCTTGATTTAGCCTTTGCTGTGCTTAGTCTGGCTATTTCAAATTGTGACCAGTTAATATACTATAAGGCATATAGTTTTAGCCTACTTCTCAAATTTCATTACAGTAGGACCTCGATTATCCAAACTTAGATTATCCGAACCCTCGATTGTCCAAACTTTGACTATCCAAATCATTATTGTCTGAACATTTTTTGTGACTGTTCTATTAAAGTACATGTTCCTTAGATTCAGAAAACATCTCAAGTCTGCCAGGGTTTAAAAACAAGAGAAGAGAGAGTATCAAGAGCTACAGTCAGAATTTGATTGTCTAGGAGTTACTTGTTTTTACGATACAATTCAACTAAGCAATTAGGCCATTACCTGCCATCATCTTTGTAATCGTAATCTTTTCAGAACTGTGCTGACTATATTCAAAATGGGATCAAGGTCAATAAATCAACATGCAGATGGATTTTTAACTTAGCTGCTGGTGATTTGTTTTTCAAAGAGAATTAGAGATTGTCCAGAATGGTCAGGGAATCTTGAACGTTGACTGCTTTAATTCATTTTTTATTGTACAGTAGTTAAGTTTCTTTTGTCGCTGTTTTTCCCTTGCCACACCCACTTGTGGGGAATTCTGTTGCCCTACCTGTGACTGTGTGTGTCCAAGGACTCACTCACTTACTAGTTATTTTTGTATCTTATTCATCAATAATGATGGTTTTCTCTCTCTTTGAACACAGCTCTGTATATAAATGAATGGATTTTATTTATCCGAACTAATTCACTTATCTGAACATTTTTGTGAGTGACCTAGCTGGCACACAGGTGTTTGGATAATGGAGATCCTACTGCATGACCATGAAATGTTCAGAACTTATTAAACATTTAATTATTTTTATAACACAAGCTACACAATCCAGCTTTTTGATGGGGTGTAGTTTATGCCCTTTTGCACTGAATCACAATTCCATCTAATTACATGTATATACAACCACACAGTTTATACACAGCCAGTTTTAATAACGACATGACAAGAACATGGTGATGGTACCTTCAGTATCAAATTCCCCTCATCTGGTACACATTCCACAATATTATCATCATGATCATTATCACATTTACACTCATAATCCTTCACTTCGCTACTTGACTGTACTTCATGTATCAGTAGACCAGCAGGACAGGCAGTGACTGTTAAGTTGAAGTATGTTGGTTCATTCTAAAGTTAAAATAAAATCATGTCATATATTCAAATACGTACATATGTATGTATGTATGTATGTATGTACGTACGTACGTACGTACGTACGTATGTATGTATGTATGTATGTATGTATGTATGTATGTATGTATGAATGTATGTATGTATGTATGTATGTATGTATGTATGTGTGTATGTATGTATGTATGTATTATTATCAATTTTATCTAAAGAAAGGGTACACAAAAGGCTTATAGCCTGTACAAGGTGGTCCCCAAAACACATACACAGTACAAAAAGCAATACAGAAACATTGACTAGCTAGTAGCTACAGGAAAACAAAAACAACAAACGAGTATGTATGTATGTATGTATGTATGTATGTATGTATGTATGTATGTATGTATGTATGTATGTATGTATGTATGTATGTATGTATGCATGTATGTATGTATGTATAATACCAGTTCATGTGTGTATGTACTTATCCTCCATCCTCCGCATTGTACAAGTACTATTGTTTGTTACATAAAATTAATGTAGCTACCGTATATGACCGTATTAAAGCCGGGCTCAAATACACGCAGGGGCTCAAATATACGCCGGCAAGAGTACATAATAATAGAGTAAGGAGGAGAGTGTCTAACTTCAGTGGATTCACCAAACTCACTGTGCTCAGACCTTGCGCAATCAACTATAGCCACCAAAGGTGACAAATGGCTTGCTCTATGAAGGAGGTTGTAGCACTTCTACTGCTTCAATTAGGAAATATCAACAGTCTTCTGTTCACTTAAAGGTATTGATTTATTACTAGAAGTTTTATGGATTGAAGTAGGAGGGTTTGAGCGCAGTGTGTTTGTATGGGTTATATTGAGAGTTAGACACTCTCCTCCCTCTTCTATTATTATGTACTCTTGATGCCGGGTACAGCTAGGGGATTTTCATAATAAACGCTGGGGCTCATTTAAATGCCGGGGTGCTAATGACATGCACTGAAATAAATGCAGGGGTTCTAGACTCGTGTCAGCTGCTAACTAGTCTACAGTAATGTGTCGTCACCAGTCTTATGATGTCTTGTCTTGTTCGACTATGCCTTCTCTTCTGGTGATGGCCATAGCGTATTTATCGTGGTCATTACCATCTTTCCGCCCGACTTCCAATGTTTCACCATCACTATTTCAGAGTTGCTAATTCTTTAAATTCTTTTATATTTCCTGGAGGCATACCCCGAGATCTCCAGGATGGCATTTATTAAATAGCACACTCGTTGTATATGTTTTGAAACTGTTGTTTGTACTTTGTAGCTTTAACTTGTTCCACTATTATAAAGGCACTTTGCTCATCAGCCATATGCACTCATGCACAAATAAGCCGCACACAGCTACATAAACATCAAAACACTACACAGTGATTCACCACATGTAAACAGGATTTTTCATTTGAGACTTATTTCATATCTAGCCCAATTGCACATGTACTACTCCAGATTGACATATTATACTTAAACATTCATTGATATCAATCTTTGAATGAATATACCATATTTCGTTGGTTAAACACTGCACCTTCAATAGTAGCCACACCTTCAATAGTAGCTGCGCTCGAGTGGTGTCACAATCAATATTGAAAATAAGGGCTTAAACATTGTTTTTGAGCATTGAGTGATAATTGACTTTGAATAGCCACCACATTGATCTTTTGAACTAAGATAATAAACACCACAGTGTTTAATCAAGTAAATTAAGGTACTGTATATGACCGTATAGAAGCCCGGGCGTTTATTTCCTATAAATCGTTTTTGACCCAGCGTTTAAACGAGACCGGCGTTAATTTGGACCCTAGGACACTACAATGTCCCAATATAGACACCACTGCTGATAACGGTGTCCATAATGGGCCATTTTGATGTCCTGTGGACTACAGTGTAATTCAACAAGACTTGTAGTCATGTACAACATGGTACATGCATTGAGAGCCAATGTATGCAAAACAGGTTTGATGTTCACCAATACCCATTCGCTCTTCAGTGCTACAACTGAAACAACAAAATTTTCTCACATTGCTACAGTCTATCCAGATGATGTATAATGGCCTGATGCCAACCAGAGAAGCAAATACTCGATTGTCCTTGTTTCATTTACATAGCATGCAGGGTTGGGGTTGTCATACAATGTTTGGGATTCACAACCAAGCTTCTATCTGCCAAGAGATGACTTGGACATTCCTCCAGCAGGTTATATTATAGTTCAGCTACCAGAGGGAGGAGTAAATACCCAGTACAAACTCAAGTATCTGAGTGGTAGGCACCAGCCTGTTATGTTTTATTATTTTACCTATTATGCATGTTGCAGTGTTGAAAAATTCAACCTTTTATACTCAATACGCGTATGTGCATTAGCCATATTTTGCATATAAATTTGCAATATTTAACTAATATTAATAATAACTTGAAATCAAAAGTAAAGATATTGTCGTTTGGCAGCTAATTCTAAACACATTTGTCTACAGAAATGATTTTGGGAAGTACGTAGTTGCTGAATGACTTATCAGAGCATGTCATTATTGTTCCACCTATTATGCTAGCATTATGCTTGATACTTCAGAAATGTATTGTATATGCTCAAAAGTATTCCAATTGGTGGTGTCATAAGCAAATTCGGTACTCAGTGCTCAATAAAATTGCAAGTTTTCTTATATGATCTGTCAAAATGACAGTAACATGGTCGGCCATTGGTACATAATGGTAACTAGTTTACATACACAATGCTTTTTAAAGCTTATATCAGACAATTTTTTAATTTGGTCGGTCATTGTGGCTTTTGGGTCGGAAAATGACAGATGACAGGCTGTCATTGGCCCTGATAATATAAGTAAATATTTGTACAATATAGCTTTAAAATGCTAAATATATGTGTATAACATGTTTTCAGGAGTGGAATATGACAAGAAATGATTCAACAAAATAAACCTGAGCTACATACTGTATAGAACACATGAAGTGTGGTATGCACAACATGCCAACTTGCATGGGCCAGATATTTTGTTAGTTTATTTGAGTGCTTTTTAATGCAGGGAAAAGGTCTGAATCAGAGGTCTGTGGACAAGATGTGCCCACAGCCAGAGAAACATACATACATACGTACAGCTACAATACTTAATAATTACTTACTTACTTACTTACTTACTTGTATACTACTACAGTTCATTGAGTATTAATACTACAGTTAATAGGTTAATTACAGTAGTTAGTATTAGCGTATTTGAGTCAAAGATGGTTGTAATTGATAGGGAAATTGATGGATGTACAAGAGCTATGAGGACAGAGGGAATGGAATTTATCATCATTAGGATGGAAGTTTGCAATGAAGTGATCCCAGAAATAAGACTTAATACGGTATATAATTGTGCTAACAATGATAGAGATAGATTTTCACAAGCGGCTGATTCTGTTGAAATAAAAATGATGTTCTTTGTTTGTTGAAGATGCATTATGTCTTAACTTGGTACCATAGGATCTAGTGTTACTGGTTGAAAATAAAATATAAATTATTAATATTGAAATTATTGGTAGGGTTTGGAGGTTCTTGATTAGAAAAAGAATGTCAGATATCTCAAAGATGTATATAAGAAGAAGCATTTGAAATCGAGTTAACCAGGTCCTGTAATTAGATGATATATAATTGCTTAAAATATATTTTGCAGCCTGACATTGGAGTTGCTCTAGTTTCTTGATGTCTTTAAGTAAGTGAGGTCACCAGACGAGAGAACAGTACAGTACTTGGGATCTGATAAGTGATATGTACAGCTTACATGGCTTTGGATGGTCAGTGTAGAGATGGTTCTGCTAAAAGTTCTTCAAATGAGAACTAGAGTTCTGGAGATATGGGTACTCTAAGAAGAGTTGATCATGAATGATAAATTTTCCTTGATTCATTTTCTGGATCATAACGTGACACTGTTTGTTGAGCCATGTTTATGTAACATAATTATCAAGAGTTTAATATTATTAACTCTTGATATTATATTATTGCTGTGTCTGCATTAGCCGGAAATCCAAGTCAGCAATGATGTGTACAGATCAAGATAGCCAACATGTGATAGCATATATGTAGTAGTTGTAACATGGGCACTTGTGATTTTCCTGAAATATACACACTCGCACTCGGGCGCAGGTAACGTCGTAAGAGCAACGACAAGGCACTGCTGAGAGGCCGAACGTAAGTGTATCGTCACGAGCATGCAGATCGCTTCGATTGTGGGTACGCAATTAAACACAGGAAACCCAAATACGAGCTGAACAGCTCATAATGAAGCTTAAGTGTACTACACAGTACTTACTATACTAGCCATAAATAAACTAAAGCAGTGAATAAGTTTACAGCGCTATAATGGCCTAGCCAATTAAGCGCCACGCCCAGTCACTACGCGTGCGTGACATCGCACCAGGTGTCAAAACGACGATTCAACTACACTAAAGTACTTACTTTACTAGCCATGAATAAACTAAAGTAGTGAATACTATTAACACTAATGGCCAAATCAATTAAGCGCTACACCCAGTGCAAGGGGGTGTCACTCAGGCTCTTGCTGTAGGTAGATCTACGACCGCGGTCAAACTCTAAGTCAACGGTCAAGGCCACAAAATAGCTCTTACAGTGGGTCAAGGGTCAAGACGATACAGAAGGTTCGAAACCCACAATCGAAAACTATACGTAGCTATTATCAAGTTTACGGAATTATACGTAACTTACAAGAAGTAAGGATCTCCAAGAAGATGTTTTAAAGCTCCAACAGGCATTTCGCCGTAATTATAATGATTTTTCTCTCACAGCTGCTGGTAGCACGCACTAAGAAAATATTATTATTATTATTATTTTTAAAAAAATTTTAATTTAATTTAATTTTTTTATTTTTGAAGATAATAAAGAAAATGAGATTAGAACATACATACAAATAACAGTTAAACAATTAAATCAAAAACTGAGTCTCTGATTGCACCAAGGCCACAGGAGCACTTTTGATGTAACGACCTTGTGAAGATCGTGCTCCTCTAATGCATTGGATTGCTGAACGCAGTAAACAAAATGACAATCTACATCTAATCCATCCTAGTACTGTGGCATAAGGGTCATTCCATTTGTCAGACAATAAACTCACCAATCGCTTGTAAAAAACACTGGCTTCATGGCCCATTCCCCCGGAAGCAGAGAACACTAGAGGGGTAAAAGAACTGTGTTCCACTTCACGGATTCGCAACTCATAAGCTCTCTTCTTTGTTATTTCGTGTTTCCTGTAACATGACTGTAGGGTGGTTCCACTGTTGGATGGTGCAAGTGGGTTAAAAACTCTGATGTCCGTATAACATTTTTCATAACGACCACCCCAAAATCCATTCATGGCAATGTCCAAGCGTGCGCCATCCTGAGTGTTGGCTGTCTTTTGTTGAAATCTTTCATCACTTAGAGGCTGCAGATGAGGCTCAACCTCCACATCATGGCACACTTCAGATAACAATTCAGCTGTGATATCCCTCACTTCGTTGTGGCGTATTGAAGGGAATCCACTCTTTGGACAAGATAGGGCATGATCAACAGAAAAGTTGGTACCACACGCACAGTGGGAAGGTGTACGAGAGGGCATCCAGCCATACCTCAAAGCAAGGGCATCTTGAAAGGCAATCTTGTGTAGGGAGAAACCATGTTCCTGCACAGGTAGGGCAGTAAGCCAGTTAGAAGCACCCTTTTCCTGTGCTAAAAGTAACAGCCCTCTGAAGAGTGGGAGTAAGCTTAGAGAACAGTTCCTTAGAAAGAGTGGACAAATTGATAGTCTTGGATTGTTTAATTTCAAGCTTACGGGAGTACAGACTACAACGAGTATCAGCAGTATAGCCAAAATTCTGTGATAAAATGAGTGATCGTAAGGGTGCTGTGACATACATTGAAGCAGAAAACTCAATAGATGATAAAGAATCAGGTGCAACAATGCCTAGACCACCAAATCTAGTTGGAAGGGCAAAGAGTGAACGTTGAAGAGCACCAGGAGGGTCAAGGGCAGTCAAGGCTGGAATAAACTTTGTCAATAAGGCTTTCTCGAGTGACTGGAAACTAGAAGATGTATCAGGGACTGTACGTGTTACATACAGCCAACGGCTAAATAGTCCATGAGTAAAACATGTATATGTAGCATGAGGTTGGGAGATAGCGATGGAGGAGAGTGTATTAACTTCAGAAACCCACTGGCTAATCTTATCAAAAGTAAATCTTTCCACATACTCAGAGGTGCCAACTGGGGCACCAAGGTGAGGCCTGCCATCAGATGTAACATTTACAGCTGTGTCATGAAACAATTCCTTACCAACAGAGCAAAACTGAGTCTTAGTAACAAGCCATGTCTTCTTTGCATTAGGGAAGTAACCAAAGCTAGGGCCCAGTGAGGAAACTTGGTCCCACCACATACGAAGAGCAGAAATTTTACCACAGGCAGCAGCATCATCTGCATACCACACCTGAGTGACAGGTACAGTGAGTTTCTGAATTAAAGGTACAGTGGCTAGAGCATAAAATGGCATTGCAAGTGGGTCACCTTGAGTTGTCCCTTCCTCAGAGTAGAGAAAATCACCATCAACAAAGAGGCAAGCAGGGTGTCGGTAAGTATTTATTAGAATGGTGGAAAATGATGGACAGAGACGCTGGATGTTGTACAAAGCCACGGCTCTATTAAGAGAGTTGAAAGCATTAGTAGCATCAATTAGTAGCATACCCTCAGTATCATCATCATTAAAAGCTTCCCTCATAGCATGAACAGCGGTTTCCCCTCCTGATGGTTGTCCTGCACACAGTTGCAAAGAGCCCGCAGCAAACTGAACATCTTCACCAATCACACATAAAACAGCTTTAGCAATAATACGTCTAACTGTTTCACCAATGCCAATAGGTCGGACACCTGGTCTCTTGTCTAAAGCTATCAGCCGACAAGCCATCAGGGGGGAAATCATCACAGGATCAACAAACATGGTACACAAACGACGGGCTAATAAAGCGATGGAAGAACAAAGTTCATCTGAAGCAGAGCGGAAGGAGGAACACAGTCTTCGCCAACTGTGAGCATCAATTCCAGAAGGTCCGGCAGCACCTGAAGTTCGTAGGGCAGCAGCTTTTATAGCTGGACCATCCAATGCATCAAAGATAACAGGATGCACAGGATTTGTAGTAACACTGTCAGGTAGTAAAGCTTCATAACTATGATGTAATGGGGCAGCAGCAGGATGTTTTGACTTGAGAAAACATCCTGCTGCTGCCCCATTACATTAGTATTTTCTTAGTACTCAGAAAATATTTTCTTAGTACTTTCTTCAAATATTTACTTAGTACTCAGAGGTGCCCCAGTTGGCACCTCTGAGTAAGGTAAATGAGGGTATTTCTGGACACTCTTTGATAAAATCGCTCTAACACTGCACTCACAACGAGTTAAGATAAACTCTAGGAATCGTTTTAAAGCCTATCTCATGGTGCATCTGCAGTACAAATTTCGTTTCGATACAATCAACTGCTGAGGAGTTATGAGCCGAAATTTAACAGCGTGTAAAAATGCAACATGCGGCTAATTCCGGACACTTCGAAAAACAAGCAAGTAGAGCCTTCCACAGGTTACCAATCCTCTTTTACAAGTATGGATACTAAAGTACCACTCATCTGCAGCTTATAAATCAAGTAGAAAGTTCATACCATTTGGGAAAAGGTAGCAATGCGTATTTTTAAAAGTTTATGTAATTCGCGAATATTTTCTTTGTATTTCAACCGAACAGCTGCTGAAAAATCGACTGCCACTCAGCCTGTGCTGCATGGATTCTTATGATTTTTGGTGTGCAATTAACCAAGGGTATGATCTTTCTATAAACCTTTGAAAATCGAAAATATGAACTTGGGCTGACTGGTTAGATAAACATTTTCAAAGTTTTCACACAAAATTACCCGTGATCGCGCTACAAATTCATGTCAAACTTTAAGGTGGAATAACGGATTCGCTTCAATTTTGGTTAGTAGATAGGCCATATGACACTGCGTTAGCATGCCAAATTATAGGCCCAGGGATTCTACCATTGTTGAGAACGATCTAAGTGTCCGGAATTAGCAGCTGTCCGGAATTATTCGCACTTACCTTACTAAGAAAATATTATACTAGGTTACAAGCGCAGGTGCGTATAGGAAAATAGAGAAATAAGTGGTGGTCAAAAGTTCGACAAGAAACGCTCAAGTCACAGGTCAAAGACGATAAACGCTGCAAGTCAAGGGTCAAGGTGAAATTTTCCCCGGTCAAGACTTTGACCGCGATCGCAGATCTACCTACAGCGTAAGCCGACGTGACACCCCCTTGCAGTGTCTGTGGGACATCCCCACGTGACTATGTACCATTCATCTAATAGGTGGGGAGAGTCTCACAAGACAGCTGTAACACTTATAAAGGCCAGGTTTCTAACATCGATTGTGGGTAACCAAGCCTGACGTTGCGATGACGTTCCCCCTGCAGTACTGCAGCCACCTGAGATATTGAAAGCTTGTACGCTATGGGTTATATCACTAACCTGTCACTGTTCCACTCTCATCATGTAGTGCTCAGGGTGCCATATAGACTAAGCACCAGACTAATTGCCATAGTGATTCTCTCGAGCGAAAAATCAGCTAAATAGACGGTTTAAGTAAACAAAACCTAACTACTAAACGATACTAGTCTAATTCTTACTATTCACACTGGCTAAACTCGAATCTGGTGGCATGACAAAACTGGTTACCACAATCGAACGTAAAGGTTAGCATTATTTAGAATATATTTGTTTTATTGTCGAAGTGGACTACAGTTTAATCTGGGCTAAGATGGCACCAGACTAGTAAGGTGTATAAGTACGTTTATATATATGTATGACTAGAGTTGTGGCAACCCGCGTTGGCTTTTTCGATCGCTATTGGCTGCTTGTAAACATTATACGTATTGGTGACGTTATGGCCCACAATCGACCTTTACATGTCAGGCTATAAAAGAATTCGAGTGATCTGTGTAGTGTCTTTCCACCTATTAGGTGAGGTGTCGTAGTGGTCTTCGCCACCGGCACTTGTGCTATGCTGCACAAAACCACAGCCAGTGCAATATCTGTATATTGCACTGCGGTCGGTGCATTATAACTTATAATGCACTCGTTGTGGTCTACAAAACCGTAACCAGTGCGTTATCAGTTATAATGCACTCGCTGCGGTCTGCAGCAGTGCAATATACAAATTATGGCACTGGCGGTGCCTTTGAACTGCCCACGCAGAGTCGTACATACAAGTTATATCACTCCTAGGAGGGATATAACTTGTATATACTACCTCCTATTCTCGTTACTGCATTCCTGAGCACTGTATATATTATCTAATCCAAAACAGCCAAGCTGTAAAAAAAGTGTACGGCCCTCAGAAAGGCTATGGTGAAAAAAGATGTGAAATCCAAGGTGGCGGCCAAGAAATGGCTATGATGGTAGGTTAATGGTAAAAATTTTAATAATGACAATTCAGGTAAATTTTGTGAAGCGGCACAAAAATTCATCTGAATTGTCGTTATTAAAATTTTTACCATTAACCTACCATCACAGCCATTTCTTGGCCGCCACCTTGGATTTCACATCTTTTTTCACCATAGCCTTTCTGAGGGCCGCACACTTTTTTTACAGCTTGGCTGTTTTGGATTAGATTTCATTTCTTTTTGTATTTGTATACCCCAAAGCCGGCCTATGTCCAGCTTTGGGACTTTTTTAACCTATGTTTTTTTTCTTTACTACAGGAAGAAGAAAAGATGAAGTAGATGTACTTTAAATATTTTATCAGTAAATGTACAAATTATATATATAATACATATGTGACCGCATTTGCTAAAAAGGGCCTTCCACACACATCCAATTTGCCAACTTTGACAATTGATAACTACAGATTGGAAAGAGCTATTGCCTTGAAATTTGGGCAGTGGTGATTTCTTTGCAGCTGAACTCTCTACATGATGGTTTCTTTGTAGCTGAACTCTCTACAAGGTAATTTCTTCTAGCTGATCTCTCTACAGGGAGATTTGTTTGTAGCTGAACTATCTACAAGGTAACTTCTTCTAGCTGATCTCTCTACAGGGTGATTTGTTCGTAGCTGAATTCTGTACAGGTGATTTGTTTGCAGCTGAGCTCTTTACATGCAAAATGGTTTCTTTGTAGCAGAACTCTCTACAAAGTAACTTCTTCTAACTGATCTTTCTACAGGGTGATTTGTTTGTAGCTGAACTATCTGCAAGGTAATTTCTTCTAGCTGATCTCTCTACAGGGTAATTTGTTTGTAGCTGAATTCTGTACAGGTGATTTGTTTGCAGCTGAGCTCTTTACAGAATGGTATCTTTGTAGCTGAACTCTCTACAAGATAACTTTTCTAGCTGATGTCTCTACAAGGTGACTAGTTTGTAGCTGAACTCTCTACATGGTGGTTTCTTTGTAACTGAACTTTCTACAAGGTGACTTCTTCTAGCTGATCTTTCAATAGGGTGATTTGTTTGTAGCTTCACTCTCTACAAGGTAACTTCTCGATCTCTCTACAGGGAGATTTGTTTGTAGCTGAACTCTCTACAGGTGATTTGTTTGAAGCTGAACTTTCTAAATGATGGTTTCTTTGTAGCTGAACTCTCTACAAGTTAACTTCTTCTAGCTGATCTCTCTACAGGGTGATTTGTTTGTAGCTGAATTCTGTACAGATGATTTGTTTGCAGCTGAGCTCTTTACAGAATGGTTTCTTTGTAGCTGAACTCTCTAAAAGGTAACTTCTTCTAACTGATCTTTCTACAGGGCAATTTGTTTGTGGCTGAATTTTCTACAGGGTGATTTCTTTGCAGCTGAACTCTCTACTTGGTGGTTTCTTTGTAGCTGAACTATGTACAAGGTAATTTCTTCTAGCTGACCTCTCTACAGGGTGATTTGTTTGTAACTGAATTCTGTACAGGTGATTTGTTTGCAGCTGAGCTCTAAACAGAATGGTTTCTTTGTAGCTGAACTCTCTACAAGGTAACTTTTCTAGCTGATGTCTCTACATGGTGACTAGTTTGTAGCTGAACTCTCTACATGGTGGTTTCTTTGTAACTGAACTTTCTACAAGGTGACTTCTTCTAGCTGATCTTTCTACAGGGTGATTTGTTTGTAGCTGAACTCTCTACAAGGTAACTTCTTCTAGCTGATCTCTCTACAGGGAGATTTGTTTGTAGCTGAACTCTCTACAGGTGATTTGTTTGAAGCTGAACTCTCTAAATGATGGTTTCTTTGTAGCTGAACTCTCTACAAGTTAACTTCTTCTAGCTGATCTCTCTACAGGGAGATTTGTTTGTAGCTGAACTCTCTACAGGTGATTTGTTTGAAGCTGAACTCTCTAAATGATGGTTTCTTTGTAGCTGAACTCTCTACAAGGTAACTTCTTCTAGCTGATCTCTCTACAGGGTGATTTGCTTGTAGCTGAACTATCTACAAGATAACTTCTTCTAGCTGATCTCTCTACATGGTGATTTGTTTGTAGCTGAATTCTGTATAGGTGATTTGTTTGCAGCTGAGCTCTTTAAATAATGGTTTCTTTGTAGCTGAACTCTCTCAAGGTAACTTCTTCTAGCTGATGTCTTTACAGGGTCACTAGTTTGTAGCTGAATTCTCTACATGGTGGTTTCTTTGTAACTGAACTCTCTACAAGGTAACTTTTTCTAGCTCATCTTTCTACAGGGTGATTTATTTGTAGCTGAATTCTGTACAGGTGATTTGTTTGCAGCTGAGCTCTTTAAAGAATGGTTTCTTTGTAGCTGAACTCTCTACAAGGTAACTTCTTCTAGCTGATGTCTCTAAAAGGTCACTAGTTTGTAGCTGGGCTCTCTACATGGTGGTTTCTTTGTAACTGAACTCTCTACAAGGTGACCTCTTCTAGCTGATCTTTCTACAGGGTGATTTGTTTGAAGCTGAACTCTCTACAAGGTAACTTCTTCTAGCTAATCTCTCTACAGGGAGATTTGTTTGTAGCTGAACTCTCTACATGATGATTTCTTTGTAGCTGAACTCTCTGCAAGGCAACTTCTTCTATTGATCTCTCCACAGGGCGATTTGTTTGTAGCTGAACTGTACAAGGTAATTTTTTCTAGCTGAACTATCTCTTTCCATAGTTGCATGAACTCCCTACAAGGTAACTTCTTCTAGCTGATCTCTCTACAGGGTGACTTGTGTGTAGCTGATCTCTATACAGGTTTCTTATTTCTAGCTGATCTCTTGAATTCTCTTCAGGGTGACTGCTCTATTAGAATATCTTGATCTCGCACTTGCTGCACCAAGTTGGATTTCGTGTTATAACTCCGTGGCTTTAAGTCTGATTCTTCTACACCATTGATGAGCCTTTCTAAGATGATTACTCTATCTGTACAACGATTTTCAAAGCATTACCCCAAGCGGTTTATCTGGTAGGCGTGGCAAGCAGTCGTTTTTTTTATTAGCTAATCTCGATTGCGTAATTGTTACACACTGTTGGTTTTTTCGTTGTATCTTCCTGTTTTTTAGCTCGATTTCTTTCAAACCACAAAAGGTTTGAGGTTCAATAGTTAACCTATTCACCCACCGATTTTCAGCTTCTTCCCATACGCGGTTTACCCTGTAGGCATGACAACATATTGGTGTTATTTTTCGTGATTAATCGCTCATAACTCTTTCCCTGTTTATCGTATTCCAGCCAAAGTTGGTACCGAGATGCGCCGTTATATCCCCCTTCTGTGTGCCAAATTTCAAGGTAATTGGATATGGCGTTCGAGTTTTATAGCAGTTTTTGTAAGTGTGCGACAAGAAAAAGAAGAAGAAAAAATAACGAAGAAACTGAGCCAATTTGTGAAGTCGCATATCTCGGGAAGGCGGGAAGCGATTTCGCTCAAATTTGGAATGTGGAGTGCTGCAGTTGGAGGGCATGTCCACAGCAAAAATCGTCTTGTTTCATCAAGGAAGCACAGAGCTACGGAGGTGCGAAAATTGCGTTTTCTTACTTCCTGTCAATATACTCACGGGTGTTACGCACCGGCTTCTTGGGCCGCACGACACACTACCGTGTGTCTTGATATGCATCCCCTGCCTGACTATTTACAAAATACGTAGTATATATACAGCATTAAACCTACGTTCAGCTATCATTTGTCTTCGTGGAAGTCGTTCTGCTGCCGGTCGGCCTCATAAAGATCTCACTGACTTCTCTCTTGCTGTGAGTGAGGGAAAGCTCCCTCTTTCTGACTGATGAATTATATGAAATTTTGTGTGTGTGTTTGAATAATTAAAAAAATTATTAATAGCTTTAAAAAAAAAAAAAAAATTAAACCTACGTACAGTGTTGGGCAAGTTACTTTGTAAAAGTAACTAGTTACATATTACATATTACTTGCAACAGAACTATTTAGTTACAGTTACATATTACCCATAAAATAAAGTAACTGTAATAATATTACATATTATATTACTTTATGTCCACAGCCTTAAGCTGTCACGTGTGAAACTACCACCTTATCACGTGACATGATTACGTTGTTGGACAATGTGCAAATCTTGGTTATAAGTAAGAAGCTAGTGAATAAGCTTCATTCAGTAGGCCTCGTTACTTCGTTGTGGTTAGGCGCTACTCAGACGATTACTAACGAGATTAGTAATTTCGTTACTTTTAGTAATAATATTACGTCATATTAGACTCGTTACAGCAATTGTATTACTTAGGTAACGCGTTACGTTTGTAAGTAAAGTATCTTGCGTTATATTACTTTGTTACCACAAAAGTAATATTATTACGTAACGCGTTACTCCCAACACTGCCTACGTAGATATAAAGTTCATTCCAATTAATACAGGCCGTGGAAATATATGGAATGTAGCACCAAAATAGCCATCCTGGCCAGACTAGTCTTATTATAAATTGATAATTAACACAAAATAAAAAAAGCAGTCTGGCCACGTGAGATTGGACTATAGCCAACCTCTAAGTTCATGATCAGATTGTATAATGAGTTGCATGTCCATATAACTTTACTACCATAATGGCTGGGGTTGCCAAAGTTGTGGGTGTTAGTGTGGTGTGTGTGTGTTTGCAGCCAGAGTTAATTTTGTTAATACCGATGGTATGTATAACATGTCACATGTACAGGTGGCAGGGACAATTTAGCTTTGCATGCACATCATTTTATTTATTTATTAAGGTTTAGTTCTTTTTTTTTCTAATTTATGTTATTTACTTTAATTTTTTACAACACCAGTGCTTGTGCAAACAAAATAATCCAGTGGTGCAGTGAGGTACAATTGAGGGAACCATCATCATACTGCCATGAACATTAATAAAACGCAGTGTATGTCGATGATGTGTCCTTGGACTCATGTAACTACTTACATACGGCAAAATGCTAAAATGCCAAACTTGAAGTGAGTATGGCAAGGAAAGTTACAAATTAAAAAAGATAGAAATATCTCAATGATTACAATCCCTGCAAGAAAGTTTCGGCATTGTAGCTTTGAAAGTTGAAACTGACTGATTGATGAAATTCACACTGTTAATGTCAATGAAGATGGCAAGTAGTGGCCAAGAACACCAAGTTCAATAGTGTCATAATGGGAAGGACTCCAAAGCAATCTATAGACAAAATTTGGGGAAATTCTTCCATAGATTATTTGAGACCTCAAGGTATTGGAATTAAGGAATCCAGAGAACAAGCTACAGTGGAACCTCAGTTATCTGGACCCCACTTATCCGGATTCTCAGATAACCGAATTACGGAAATGACTGCTCTATTAGAGTAGTCACTGTTCTATTAGGGCGGTTGAAAATATAGATATTTAAAAAAAATTTCTTTATGCTTTTTTAAGGTTATTTTCAGAGATACAGACTTTTTAGACTTGTGGACTACTCCTGATCCCAAGGGGTTTGGATAACTGAGGTGTTCCACTGTATATCTAATTCAAGTAATGCGACCAAATTACACATTTCCATTGTAGCTATGAAGTGTTATCATTAAAAAGGAAGGAATAGTACCAACTTGAGACTCACTAGCACTATACCTATAGTACGTAGCTGAATGCATGGTATTGCTATTATTTGGTTGATCTAAAAATTCAGAAGCTCTGCTAGACTATTAGGTGGCTGTTGTATTGTTTTCTTTGTTCTATTTATGCTATAGTCTTGTGTGTTTTTGTATTATGTACTTTTGTTCTTGTAACTTTTAAATTTTTTCTGTGCCTGTGTTTGTAGACGTTATTGGCCTTGATGCCTTCTGCATCAGTTTACCTTATCTTTTGGTTAGACTAAAATAAATAAAACTGATCATGTTGCTGATAGCGATCATGAGACCGGCCATGAGACAACTAGACATACATACGAGTTGTACTGGGTCACGCACACCCAAGCCGCTTTGATATAACGACTTTTTTGAAGTTCACTGCAGTAGGGAGGGTATCAGACGTATTATTAATATTATTATAATATATTTGATTAGCAGAGCCCACCTGGGGCGTGAAGCTAATTTACAAGTACAATTACAAATATGATTTATAGTATCTGCAGTGAAGTTTTGAAACAATCTAATTGATCGGCATGAACAATATCTGAAGGCTATCGGTTCCATTCGGGAATGGTGCATGGAGAAAAGGAATACTTAAAACAATCTTTATGGTAGGCTGGTAATGGAGGAACTTCATGTCATTTCTTGATCTGGTGGTAGTAATTGATGGAGTTGGTAGATAATTTGTTGGAATTTGTAAGATATTATGGATTGTAGCATGAAGGATATATGAGAATTGGCCTGGGTGACAACCCAACATAAGTCTGTCAGTAAGTTTCTAAGCATACTGAGTCTTTGAGCCTACACTGAACAGACAGTTAACAATGTATCTAGTGTCGGGTCAACTATTTTGGTATTAGAGTAATTAAAGACTGGAACAATCTTACAAGTGATATTGTAGGAAATTTTTCATCAAATAATTTTAAATCATGCAGCTATAGATAATTACTTTATGACTATAGATTTATGTTAATGTAATAATTATATTCATAGTTAATTTTTGTTTATTGTATCTAATTTATGTATGTGTATGTATGTAATTGAATGGGTGTACAGGCTTCTAAGCCTCAACCCCAATCACATCATAATCATAATCATAGGTGCATGAAGAGTCCAAGCTATATGAAGTGCATGACTGATAACTGAGAATGAACTTTGTGATAGCCTTCTGAAGCCAGAGTCTGTAAAGTATGGATCTTCCATGGTCAAATGCTATAGGCTCAACTAAATGGTCCATTTATCTGATTAGTCAGCCACCGCCCACTAGGGATCTGCAAAGAAGGCTTCCCAGCCTACTATTGAGAGCATAACTATTCGTGCATCACCAGTAATGTTCACTGTAAATGTAAGGGGGCTGAACAAGAGTACACTATCTCAGGGTCTACACCGGTGTACAGAAGGTAGGATAGGATACGAAACTGAGCCGGAATCCACAGCGATAATACTGATGACCGATGCGATTAGTCAGTGCTTTAGTGTCTGTTGTACACCATGCCTTGCTCCAAGATCACCCTGGTGTTCTTAGGGAGCAAGGCATTTCATCTGACCAATCTTGTCCTGGCGACATATACCACCCTGACTTTCATCTTGGTCGTCCTGCCTATTTTGATCTCTCCGTCAGGAGTACCACTCAGTCTGCTGTCATATCTTCTGCTTCTTCTCAGGCTGGGGTGGCCGCTGCTGTTGGTGAGATAGCTAAGGACAACCAATACCAGGACATTGTGAATGATAATGGAGGAGATTTTATCCCTCTCGGCTTGTATGTGAGACCTTTGGTGTTTGGTCACCATATGCCCTATCAATTTTAGGATCTATAGCAGACAGAATAACTGTTAAAAACGGTTCACCTCGAAAGTTTGCTAGGCGCCAACTTCTCCAGCAACTGTCTGTGACTTTGTGGAGGTACAATGCGAAAATGATACCGGACTCCACCAGTTTTCGCTTACTGCTGAGGACGAATTTCCTGACTTTGACATTGGTTAAGTTAAGTACGTAGGTAGTAATAAGTATATAGTTAGGTAATAAGTAGTAGTATGGTGTAGTTTTCAGTATGTACGTGTGTTATGTCCAATTATCATTAGTCAGTGTTGATTTTAGTGTTGGGCGATATATCGATATTATATCGTATCGTTTGATTTTTTGCTGATATCGAAAAGTATCGATATATTTTTCAGAATCCGATATTTCGATACGATACATCACGTGATCTGAATTTAATTTTAAAATGTATTTTAGTGTTAATTGTAGCTTTCCATTACCTTCAGCAATTTTCAAATCACTTACTCTTGAGTATGTGGGCGGGGAATCCATTGTGTATAGCTATAGCTACCTACTATCAAATTATGTAAGAAAACTGGCAATTTACATGAACAAATAATGTTACAATATCGTATCGAAAAGTATCAATATCGGTCAATTTTAGTCAATATCGTATCGATATCGTATCGTTCTGAAAATCCTGATATCGCCCATCACTAGTTGATTTACGGAGTTATTCAAGAAGTTACTAATTTACGGCTGTAATTGTTAGTTCTCATGACGACCGTAGTGTGAAAACAGACGCGACAGTTGACTCCTTTATTTACGTAGTTCACATCGCTACATTATCCGTATGAGATAGCTTAGTGCGGGACGTGCTGTATCGCCATGCCTTCCGTACGGTCCCGGATAAAACAATTCGAGTCACTAACCGGCGAAGACGAGAAAAGCGAAGATACTGGAAAAGCAAATAAACGTGAGGATTTGTGCTGTAGTAGCTGGTACCTTTAGTATACAATCCTTTTAGTACGCGTTCATTTGTTGTACTGTAGCGTTTTGTATTGTATTTAATTTGTGTACGAATTTCGTTTGCTTCGGGGATACATGTTGCCATTGAATGCTCAACCTATTTCCATGCTAATTTATGTGTCCCTTTGAGTTTGTAAATCATCGAATTTTAGCCATCACTGTGACACAGCATATTGTTGGTGTACTACAAGTCTGGTGAGGTATGGTGACATTTTCAAGCGGCCTAATTAGTTGTTTACTATTGGTCAACCACATGCCCCTAACTGTCATGATTGCTCGGGTGGCAGGTTGTGGTTCAAGGGTAACTACATGATGTGACACTGATATCTTACTGAATAAACTTGAGTATATTCCAAGAGTGATATGATAGTAGTACATGATGTGTGATGTAATTTTTTTTTTTTGTCAACTGTGGAGTCATCGTGTGTAGTGTGTACTGAGCCCTGTTAAACACTAGAAATATTATGATGAAATTTCCAGTTGTGTCTTAATTAGAATAAGTGCTGAACTGTGTTATCATTTGTTATTGTTCTTAGTTGCTAATATAGTCAGTATGATTTCACCTGAGCCCTGCCAAATATAGTAATATCAAAGAGGCGAACATGTGTTCACTCTCAATGGTGTTGTACAGGAACAAGTGTGTTTTTGCTAAATGTATGGGATATTTTTAAAGCCTCATAACTCACTTGTTCTTGCTGGTATCAAAGCGCTTTTTTGATTAACAGTTCCGGCATTTAAAGGGCTTTTCACAGAGCTACTAAACGCACAGAGCTACTAAACGTTTGGGCAGCTGGCCCATGTAACATGTAACAAGAGTTATTAACAAGAAAGGAAGGCTCAGGTGAATGCTAACAGGCTATAGTAAAACACCTCATGGTAAGGTCCTAAAGCACATAAATTGACCTGGAAAATCAAGACACCTTGATAATCAGAACACCTTGATAATCAGGACGCTATTGGCTGGTCCCAAGGTATCCATATAACACTGGAACCTGTTAATGTGGATACTTGAGGACACCTACATAATCAACCTGGACTTAATCAAGACCCTTACTAATAAAGACACAAATCCAAGACAAATAAGGACATGTGAAGATGGTCCTCCAAAATGGAAGTATTCAATTGTTTCATATTTTTTATTGTATAACATTGTCTGGATGTATTGTGTATCATGGAAGGGGTGTGGTTACCATGTTTTCTGAGTATGAATACAACTATTGGTTGGTCCCCAAGGTGTCCGGACATTATATCATTCTCTGTCTAGCTGCTAAAAAGTTCCTCTACCCTGGTCATGCCTCACAGCAGGAACAGCAGCGCCACTCTCCCATAGATCATGTGATCAGCTCCCAGAATGTGAAACAATCAGGTGAGTGGACAGTCAGGGAGTTCAGTGTGTGGTGAAATGATGAGCTATTCTGCATGTCAACTGGCCAACTAACAATTCTGTTGTATGCTTAGTGGTATGAGTAGTGTACAGTGGAACTACCCCTGAAATCAGGACACTTTGATAATCAAGACACCTCACTAATAAGGACACCTTGATAATCAGGACACTTGTCCATGGTCACATTTGTATTAGTGTACACACATTTAGACCCCTGAAATCAGGACACCTGGACTTGGGTAGGACAAATAAGGACATGTTAGGATGATTGTCCATAATTGGAGATGTCCGATTATTTCTTGTTTATTGTATAACATTGTCCAGACTCTGGCTGGGTGTGTTGTGTGTATGACTTCTGAGTATGAACACAATAGCCTTTAGGGAATTAAACTATTAGATTGAATTGCTGATTAAGTTTTTGTAGCCAAGAAGGCTTTATAAGGATATTGCTGGAGAAGTTGTGTAGTATTGGGTGGGACTAATGGTTAGGTGGATCCACCAACACTGTACAATAAGCCTATTTGTTTGTATAAAGCCCCAGGTGTTTTCTAAAGTGACATTTAGGCGATGTCCATACATTTATTTTGTAGAGCACATCGATTGCAGATAAAGTGGTGCGCTAAGAGTGTTTATGTAATTAACATACAGTTTGGAATCTTGAAATACGAAGTGAAGTACGTTTAGGAGTTTATTAGAGTTAGTGTTTTAATTGGGCCCTGGAGTGTATCCTCTGTATGTATTTGAGGCCAGCTGAAAAGATGGTAATGAAACACTTCTGGCTACAAGTAATAACTGAAAAAAACTTCATGAACTGCCTTTAGTACATATGGTATACATGCCATGGTTATTGTTTAGCTTTTTAGAAAATATTTGTATATGAAATTTCTCTTATTTACACGACTATTAGTATCTATGAAATCTTTATTGTAATTACCTAATTGCTGTAATCTAATCATCAGGAGACCAGCATCACATGAGCAACAGATTGGAGGAGGTGTGGAGTGTCAGACGCAACGTAGGGTTGGGTCGTAATATCAACCCTGCACCAGTTACCACTACCAGTCACCTCACTACTAATATGTACTCCAGACATGGAGCGCTACCTGCTCATCATCAGTATTTGCCATCTGGTGAGTGTGTGTAGTGTGTGTATGTAGTATGTGTGTGTGTGTGCGTGTGTGTGTGTGTGTGTGTGTGTGTGTGTGTGTGTGTGTGTGTGTGTGTAGTGTGTGTATGTAGTGTGTATGTAGTGTGTATGTAGTATGTGTGTGTGTGTGTGTGTGTGTGTGTGTGTGTGTGTGTGTGTGTGTGTGTGTGTGTGTATTGTGTGCATGTGGTGAGGCAACATATCTAGTGATTAAAAAGTTCCAAGTTTGATGCCTAGTTGTTGTTGTTTCCTCAGGTCTATCCAGTTGTTTAATGGGGACCTGGTGGCCTGAATCATACACCATAGATTGGGTATTTTTGTGCAGGCAATTTTTCATGAGTCACGACTGTTGTTGATGATCATTTTTCTTTCATAGTATTTACTTTGTGTAAAAGGCATTGCTGTAAGTACAGTACATGCCAAATCCTAAGATCCTGAAAGTTTCTCACCTTGAAATTTTGTACTGAGATATGTCGTGTAGCTCATGAAAAACTAGTCAAAATGAAGTTTACAGTGTCTGGACAATAGTAGGTATATACCAAGTAGTGTTTTTACAAGAAGTAGGAATGTCCTACAAAGTCCTTTGATAGTATGGAGGGTAGTGTGTGCTATAATTCTGTGTACACTCATACTAGATCTAGTTCTTTTGTAAGTGTTATAGAATCTGAAATATGTGTGGACTAGTTCTGCATATATGTACAACAAACTTCATACGGAAATGGTTTAATCATGTATACTACATACATTATGTACATTTGAATCCATTAGTTTAATTGTTCATGCCATTACGATATGAATTTAACTTGGATGGAGAATAAATTTCATACTAACAAAAGATGACTGGTTATATTATGTTTTGTACTGTAGTGGTGAACAAGAAGGATAATGGAGAATCATCGTTTGGTAGGTCACGATCACCTCTACAAGGTATTGTGTTTGTCTGTGTGTGTAGTGTATTGTATGTGTGCGTGTGTGTGTGTGTGAGTGAAATTGTAAGGCCGGAGGCACCCATACATGTTGATACTGGGTTTGTTTATATGCTGGTTCACTTCACATTCAGTCTGATTGATATATTTTTACTCATTATGTTGTGCATCATAAGTGTAGAAGTATGTTATCACAACACTTAGACCACGTTTACCAGCTAGGTGTTACTATAGGGTTGGAGGTGAAAATGTTCGTCTTTGTATTAGTGCATAAACGAATGTCAATTTTGTGCTTTGAGGGTTTGAGTGCAACATTCGAAGCTTTGGTGAACATTGTATGTAGCTATAGCTGCAGTTAGCTAGATATTATGCAGTTGTCATAAGAGTGTATTGTAGCTTAATTCATTAAACAATAGTCATCATACTGGCTCCCTTTGGCCAATGGAATTTCTCTCGTTGGCACTATTATTTGTCTGTTTAACAAGATATGGCAGCAAGAGAAAGCACACAAGATGTAGCTGCTGTTAAAAACCTTATAGCAGTATACAACTCATGAATGTTCTTCCTCTACAGCTTGTCCCAACTGTACTTCGTGATTATCAGTGGACGTGGTGCTTGTGGTACGCGAGCTAATTAATTTGTCAGACACCTAATGGCTTTGCATACAACCACCTTCCATTACTTTCTAGTGTCTCAAGTGTAACTGCCTTCGGTAAAAATTGTTCATGGCGTGATGAGCAATTGGATTCTTGCTTGCCAATGTAACCAGGTTATGCATGTGCAAAATTCAAACTTCGCTTATGTCATTCGAATAATGCACCCTTCGGACCATTGAACGAATGTAGTACATTCGTTTATGCACTAGTTTATATAAGTATGGAATCTTCACTTGATACATAAAGATTCTAGTAGCATAAAATATGTGTTACCAGGCAGCTGGGTGGAGTACCTGATGTCAGTTTGAACATGTGGATGAATATGGTAGTAGCATGAGGCAGGCCTTTTCCTGTTGACTCCTTTAATTCCTTACATTCCAGCTTGTGATGATGGCTCCATATATGGTATAAACAGTATAATTAGTGGTAGTAGCCACAGATACATTGTTCAATGTTTATCATTGTGGTTTAGTGGCTTCTTGAACAGTCCCTTGAGGCTAATTGAGTAGATATATAATTTTATCTAGAGTGTTTGTAGTCACTCTTGATGCATACATGCTACTCACCTAACACCACATGACAAGGCTTGAAATAAACTGCAGTGTGAATTGATTGGACCATACCAAGCCCAGCTCATCCTGACAGACTATAGTTTGTGTTAGGCTTGTTAAGCAGTGTTGTAAACTTAGCCGTGTTCACTGTTTGCTCTCACTGGAATTCACCGACTACCTATTGTACCAGATATTACAGCCTCACAACTGGTTCTTGCTGTTATCAAGCTGCTTTTGTGATAAACACTTTCCTCATTTAATCCTTCAAATTCCAATACAGCATGGAGCACTAATTCCAACGTCTTAGGTCTAGGACGAAGCTTGAAATTTACCTTTGAACATGCACTAATAAAAAGTTTGAGTTTTGGTGTTAGCTATACTAGTTACAAGTTTTCTTGCATTTATGCCTATCCTTCTTAAGTTTATCTATTTAGTAAGTTTGTAAGCATTTAGAAAATGCATAGCAGCAGTTCTGAATGAAACAATCAGTCAATTACAAATGGGCGTGTCCGCTATACTGCAATAATGCATAGGCAAACTGATAGCTAAATGGACTTTTCCATGCATTGTCTATCACTTTATAAGGTGTTTTAAGGTTATAACTATGGTAGCAAGCTAAACTACAATAGTTTTATTACAGTGGATGTGGTACATAAAGATTGATCGCGAAGAGACTAACATTGATTACACAAGATGATTATAAGCAGAGAAAATGACATTTATTTTATAGGCATGAGTACATTATGAAGCTTCAAAGGATAATGTTATAATTCGAAGTTTACTAACCTTTCCCATGAAACACTCGAAGCTTTGTCCCAGCCCTACAACATATAGGCTTTGACATATGCTTCGGTATAAGCTTAGAAGGTTCATTACCATCACGATACTCATTACAAAATTCCCTATAAGACAGTACCACATTGGGCAACACTGTCCTGTATTGAGGAATAGGATGTTTAATAATCATCCCCCTATTGATTTGTCTCTTATCCAGAGATGGGGTAATGCGTTACGTAATATATATTACGATTTGTGAGTTGAAGTAATATAATGCGTTACTTTGTGAAATGCAGAAATATAACTTGAGTTACTTTTGGAAATTATTAACTCGTTACTAGTAACGAACAAAGTAATAAGGTAACAAGTAGCAGGATGCATGATGTAACGAGTAATACTATGAGCAACAATGAGCCAGTAATGCATTAGAAATGGTTTTATACTGCTATTTACTATCCATTAAACTACTTAGTGATCCATTACCTCGATCCATTACCTCAATCCATTAACCTAGATGCTGCCTGGTCCATTGGACTGATGGACTGATGTGTACCACGTGACTACATAGACTATTGCTATCAATGCCCACTGTCTGTGTGAAAACATGTGGTTTGCATGCATATATGCTGAAGTGTTAATTTAATTCATAACATTAAAGTACGTAACTTAGTCCAAATTTATAACATTGTGGAGTTAGCTACTTGCATTCAGTAACTGTAATATTTACAGCTAATAATATTAAGTTACATTTCACAAGTAACTTAATATGCAAAGCTACATTTTATTTCAAGTAATATGTACGTAACTGTAATATATTTCATTGTGTAGAAAGTATTATGTAATATGTAATATATTACTTTGAAAAGGTAACTTCCCCAACTCTGCTCTTTCTTTGTCTTTGACGGTGCTATGATGCTAAAATTAAGATCTCATGCGTTCCTAAGTCTATTGATATACAATAGATGATTTGATCACACAATGATGGAGAATAATGGTGCTGAAGTTTGGTGAAGAAGACGTCTGTACTTTATTGCTTCTTATTGAAATCCTGTAGTGTTGCTTGTTATATAGTTAACGAAGTGGCTATATTTACGGGCCCGTAACGTAGGATTTTTTTGCTATATTTACAGCATTCCTAAGTGCACATGTGCAAGAATCTCGTGACTTAGTCGGTCACGGTGCAAATATTTATTTAGCCGGTCGTTTGTTGTATAACTCGAGTATCAAACACACTAGTTGTATGAAGGTAAGTTTTTGGGTGAGTTCGAGGCGAGCTAGGGTTGGAGTGAGCGAAGCAAGCATCCCGGCGAAGCCAGGCCAACCCTAGCTCGCCTCGAACCCAAAAACTTACCTTCATACATGCAGTGAAAGTCATCATTGTGTTTAACAGGCAAACGTCAGGTTAACATTAGGTTTGGTTTCTTCTTCACTGGTATATATGGGTTAGTATTTTATATTTGTAACATTTAAATAGTAAAAAAACAAGAGGAGTAGCCAGCAAGTACTGGTGGTACGGTGGTAGAGCGTGGGTACACCAAACCCGGATTTGTGGGTTCGAGCCTTGGCCTAATGTATTTCGCGGACTTGACTCACGGACTGGACTCGCAGACTGGACTCACGCACTGAGCTGGAAACAGTTTTTAAACAATAATCCAGACATTATCCATCTCATGCCACACTGGAGACACCACTATCGAGCTACAACTGCTGATACTGCTCTTCCTTACAAGTCAACAAACTAGCACATGTACTAATTAATTAGAATACACTTACGATACACGAGTACTAGCAGTGATAAAGCGTGATAGAGGCCATTGTTGTAGCTTAGTTGTTTTTCCTTTGTTGCTCCAGTACTCAGCACTAATGTTAGGGTTGTAGTGATGAGCCAGTTTATTTGCATAGCCCCATCACCTCGCGGGGCGGTGCCATCTAGAGCTATCCTGCTAAGAATTGCTACTGGCTCATCTCTACAACCCTAGTACTAGTGCCAAAACAATAAAGGAAAACATCTATGCTACAACAATAGCCTCTATCACGCTTTATCACTGCCAGTACTTGTGTATCGTAAGTGTATTCTAATTAATTGGTGCATGCGCTAGTTTGTTGACTTGTAAGGAAGAGCAGTATCAGCAGTTGTAGCTCAATAGTGGGATCTCCAGTGTTGCAAGAGATGGATAAGGTTTGGGTTATTGTTTAAAAGCTGTTTCCAGTTCAGTGCGTGAGTCCAGTCCGCGAGTCCAGTCCGCTAAATACATTAGACCTCGAGCCTCGGTTACATCACACTTTTTTTCTTCGTTTCGTATACCTTTTTGTGTCACCATTTTTTCTAAGTTTTTTTTTTTAAATAGCAATGACTGGCTAGATATCAACAGCCAAAAAAATGTAACAAACTAAGTCACAAGATGCTTGCACATGCGCACTTAGGAATGCTATAAATATAGCAAAAAAATCCTACGTTACGGGCCCGTAAATATAACCACTTCGTATAGTTAAAGGCCGCCTATGCTTATGTGTAAGAAAATACAGCACTTGGGGGTGTCTTGAGGCTAATACAACACTTGGCTTTGTCTCGTACTGTATTAGCCTCTTAACACCATACCCCCTCCCCCTTATTGCTGTATGATTGGTTAATTGGCTAGCAGTGGTGATTTACAATGTCATTTACTTAATCATTCTGTCTGAGTCAGTGGGGTTGTTTTCATGACATTTGTTATTATTATACTGCATAACTGCCCAGTTATCCACAACTGTACTGTATGACTCATACAGTACAGTTATGTAGCTAATTGGTACTATATGGAAAATATATTACATTACGGCACTTTGATCTTACAAGTAGAGTATATTATTTTAGTGCATTAAGCAAGCTAACTGTAGAAGAGCAGAAGGGTAGCACTTGGCTTATATCACATCATTGTACACAAAAATATTTTGGTCTTAAGACCCAAAGCCTAGGTATCAGCTATTGTAATTTGAAGAGTTAAAAGGGTCCACAGCACTACAGATTGCCACACCTATACTAGTGATTCTGACATAACTCCATTATGATGTCACCTTAGATCACAACCAAGATGGCGGTCGGTTACGGAACATCAAGGCTGGAGGCTACTCCTACTCTGATGCAAAGAGATCACATGACCTACCTACATATTTTGACATGTCATCATCATCTAGCAACAAGCACAAGTCAATTGGACTGGCTTCCATGATCAGACCTAATGATAATGGATTATTGCCACCCGTTAATCAAATGAGTAAGTTATATGTCATATGGAATGTTGTCCGTTTAATGTCTGGTAAGAAACATTCCACCCAACACTTCAGTATCAATACCAAGTATTCTGATCTGTGAATTGGTAGTGTATCCATGTGTGTCCCAGAACCCTCACAAACCTTCTTTGAGCCATCCCAACACAATACATGACTTTCGTAGCTAAAAAGTAACTGTCACACTTACTAGCTCTTGAGAGTGTGAAAAAAGTGTTTTCCACTACTGAATTAGAAATGGGCTTGTTTGCACTAATCAACACTACATTTCTTGTTTACAAGCAGCTGTCAAGGCACAACAATGAATTGGCTAAGCATGGGCATTGAAATGGATAAGTGTAGAGGGCTCTTTTTACTAATTTAGATGTCAAGAACCAATGGGTTTTATGGGATTTAGAAAACCTTCAGGCCCTCAATAGTGCCCTTGCACAGCCCAGTGCCTTCAAGTTTTCTAAATCCCATAGAACCCAGCTGGTTCTTGACATCTCACTATTGTATCTAGTGAAATGGTGAGAAACTCTCTAAACAATTAGTTTGAGTAGTGATCCTAATTAGTATGCAATGTTATAAGCAAACTACTCTAATAAAGAAATCAGTATGGATGAAGTTCCTATCATTGTGTGATCACATCTTGATTGTTTATAGATGACAAGAAGAGAAGATACGCTGAGAAGATGGCCAACGCCCACCTCAGGTCCACTGGTATGGGGGACTACACACCTAAGGGTAACACTTATGCCAAGTTGCCACCTAAAGGAGGTAATACTGACAACTATGGGGAGGGCCCCTCGTCAAGATGGAGATTAAAGAGCAGAGAAGATGATGAATTTGATTTCTGACGATAACAACAACATGAATCACATAATCAATGCCTCCCATTGGCTATAATAGTTGTAATTATAATTTGAACATGTCATGTTGTACTTGTGTGCGTAGTGTTGCCTTAGGCTAGTCACTGTATGTATGTGTGTATTGTGTACATTGCTACAATGTATACTGTATGTTATAATCATCCACTAGTATTATGGTTAGTTGGTAGAAGCTGTTCATCATGGTGGAATCTATAGGATTTAGATTTAGGAGGATGGGGTGGGACCAAATTATTTTTACAATGTACTAGCTAGGTAGCTAGTAGAAGAGACCTATAGGTGCAAAAACAAAAAAATCTGTGGAAGGGATGATTTTTAAATCAAGGCTTCTCATTCTAATAGAACAGTCAACTACATCCAAAATGTTTTCATTAAAGTCATTTATAACTAAGAATAGACCAGTGTGTGTGTGTGTAAGTGTATGTATAAATTAAACTTCTTGTCCTGCAACTGTGCACAGCTTATCGTGGCTATTGCTATATTCACAATGAGGTGGTACCTGAGAAAACTAAAAAACTTTTTGTGTAAAAGAAAATATTTTAGCCAACTAGATGGAGTATACATAAGCACATTTGGTTTGACTCCATTGAAAGTTTGTACAGCAGAGTCATACAGTATATCAGAGCTGGCTTGACCAAGCTTCAGTCCTCTATGTATATACTGGATCTTTAGTGCCTTGGGTGAGACAAGTGACAGCCACACTTAAATGTTTTAATGACAGCCATGTCTGTTGGATCTTTAGTGCCTTTAACATCACTTTAAGCTATCTAAAAGGCTTCTGGGGGTACAACTCCCAGACCCCATGAAACACAACTTGAAGAGTAATTATAAGTTATACTGCACCAGCTTTAGTCTTCTGGTAATCACTTTTTATTTCAACATGAAGTGAATTTAACTTATTCAATCTCAGAAGGCTTAAAAAATTCTACTGTAATTGTAAATAACTTTACATTGTGTTGCTTGCCCCCTTAGCATTAAATATTTCTGATTTCTCCAGTATACACAATACACACACCCAGTTACCTGGCTTGCTTCGGTGTTTGTCAACTTGTATGTTGTGTAACTAACCTAGTTATCATAGGATTAGTCACATGTATTTGTTGGTTCATGGTTAATTTTGGAGACATTATTTTTATGTCCGGCCAAGGATATTGATTCATTTTATAAATATCTATGAGGTGCCAAGCGCCTAGAGCTGTGAATTAGTTGTGATGGGTAATTGCTCAGCAGAGCCACTATAGTATATCAGAGCTTGATCAACCTCTACAATTATATTTTCTCTCTTTCAACTGGCCGGGACCGGAGTAACCACTGTTACATCTAACATCTGTTCAATATAAGATAATAACTTAAAAGCTTCTGGGGTACAACCCTCCAAACTAGATTCCATGAAATTCAACTTGAAGCTTACTGCATACAGTATAATAATTATGCTAGTACAAAAGTGTGTAGGAACATGCACTACATGTAAGCACGTACAACACAACAATTTAATTAACTTTCACCTCTCATGTAGGGAAGAGTTTACAGAGTGGACATGAGCCCTCTTGAAAATTTTCTTTTACAAGAAATTTAACTAGTGATATAGAGCATTCATTAATGTGATAAGCAGTGTTGAATTTAAGAGTTTTAAGGAATATGTAGATCAGATATAAAATGTGGGCAACATAAAGTTGTGTGCAAACTTATAATTAATATATGCTGCACAGTATTGTATGGTATACCTAACAGAATTCATTAATAAAAATTTCCCTTCATAAATCTATAAATTACACATTATGTCGATGACTAGCTATTTTCTAACTCCTTAATCCAGTTAATATAGTCATCAAGTTGTTCCCTTAACTTCTCCTCATCCACTCCCACACTAGCTAGATTTCTATTAAGTTTAGGATTGTAGTTGGCTCTACGCTCACTACGATCATGTGAAGTGTGTTGTACTCTATTGGCCATTGACATCATATGTTCAGGTATGGTGAGGTTACATAGTGAGTAAATCTTCTCTAGTGTAGCAGTCAAGTTATTAGCGTACAAGCTAAATGGTATCACCAGCTTATTCCCTTCAGATTGATTGTAGAATATCATTTCTTCTTCACAATAAGGGATTTGTGTTTCCAACGTGTAATCACGTAACACCCTCCAAGAAGCTGGTGACAAGCCGTAATGCATCGAAATTATTCTGAGAAAATTGATGAAGCTCTGAAATCGCTCTGTTGGGTCTCTGACCACAGTAAAAAAATTTGACTCAGGATATTGTTGTTCTAATGCTTTAGCAATCATTAAGAAATGTCCTTTAACTAGTACATGTTGTGAAGGCTTCCCACGATAATAGTAAATCTTTCTCATAATACAATCCATAAATGATAACAGCTTATCACAATACTGTTGGTCAATTTCTATTTCCTTAGGATGGATAAATGGCATTCCCCACTTGTAAAATTTGGTCCCTAACAAGCTTGCTGCAAACCCGAAGTGCCAGCGAGATGTCACCGGGCTCCATGAAATAGCTTTATCAAGACTGACATTACTACGTTTCCTCATTTCTGAAAATAATGATCTGTTTAAATTCATTGTTTTAGCAGTGGAAAAGTTTTTGACAGAAAAGTTCAGTTTCCACATCCAAATGAACGGGCACAACCCCTCTCTCAGGTTAGGAGATATAAAATTTTCTTTGTCCTCTTCTATATACTGTGCTAGTTGAGTGGAGCCACTACGAGCAGCTGAGATGAAGAATATCGGCTCCTTCATGTCAACTTTGTGATAAGAAGGGAACAGCAATTCATCTATAAACCAAAAAACTCCAACAAGTGGGGCATTTATTAGAGTATACAGCACGATGAGAAATACCATCACTCTGTTTACCAGTGGGATATTGTCCTCACGTGATCCTTCCATAAATACAGCCACAAAGTACTTCCAAAATCTGGACCAAGGTGAAATAATTGGTGGCAATCCCCAAATGGATAAGCCGAGCAGAAACAACGGCAGACATGCTATCGATACTGGAAGCCATAATACTATCAGACAACATCGAAAAATAATTTCCCTCAGCGCAACGGTCAGTGTTGGTCGCGGTACATCCTCGTCTCTATCCATAGTTTCTCGAACAAACTACTACCAATTTATTTTCCGGGCTAGAGCATCACGACACTAGGGCTCCACACATCGAGTCACACCCACTTAAACTTTGGACCTTGAACCCGCACGCAGTTTTCTGTCGCCAGACCTTACTTACCGCGCGGCGCTTATCGATTAAATACAGACCAGAGTCTCTAGAGGGGATCAGATCAGAGGTACGACGTTGTAGATGGATCATAGATAATATATACCTCCGGACTGTCCGGAGGTATATATTATCTATGGATGGATGGAGACGAGGATGTACCGCGACCAACAGTGATTAATACGCTGAAGGAAATTGTTATTCGATGTTGTCTGATAGTAATATGGCTTCCAGTATCGTTAACATGTGTGCCGTTGTTTCTGCTCGGCTTATCCATTTGGGGATTACCTCCAATTATTTCACCTTGGTACAGATTTTGGAAGTACTTTGTGGCTGTATTTATGGAGGGCACACACGAGGACAATATCCCATTGGTGAACAGAGTGATTGTATTTCTCACAGTGCTGTATACTCTAATAAATGCCCCACTTGTTGGAGTGTTTTGGTTTATAGATGAACTTTTGTTCCCTTCTTATCACAAAGTTGACATGAAGGAGCCGATATTCTTTATCTCGGCTGCTCGTAGTGGCTCCACTCAACTAGCACATTACTTAGAGGAAGACAGAGAAAACTTCATTGTTCCCACCGTTCGGGAAGGATATTGCCCCTTCATTTGGATGTGGAAATTACGTATTCCTTGGAGAAAGTTTGCAAGTGCTAGGCCAGTGTATAGCAACAATCCTTATGTAGAAAAACACAAACGTCATGATATAAATGCTAATAAAACCAATACTTGGGATGTGGTGACTATTCAGTGGCACTTTGGGTTTGTACCATGCTTGTTGGGGACTATGTTTTTTGAGTGGGGATTTCCCCTTGTCACACAAAAAGATATGCCAATAGACCAGCAATATTGTGATAAGTTGTTATCATTTATTGACTGTATAGTGAGAAAGATTTGTTACCATCGTGGGAAGCCTTTACAGCATGTACTAGTTAAAGGACATTTCTTAACAATTGCTAGAACTTTAGAACACCGATACCCTGATGCTAAATTCTTTACGGTAGTCAGAGATCCAGCCCAGCGGTTCCAGAGTTTGATTAATTTTTTCAGGATAATTTCACTTGAGTGCGGTCTTTCTCCAGCTTCTTGGCGGGTGTTGCGTGATTACACATTGGAGACACAAATCCCTTATTGTGAGGAAGAAATGACATTCTACAATCAATCTGAAAGGAATAAGCTGGTGATACCATTTAGCTTGTACACTAATAACTTGACTGCTACACTAGAGAAGATTTACTCACTATGTAACCTCACCATACCTGAACATATGATGTCAATGGCCGATAGAGTACAACACACTTCACTTGATCGTAGTGAACGTAGAGCCAACTACAATCCTAAACTTAATAGAAATCTAGCTAGTGTGGGAGTGGATGAGGAGAAGTTAAGGGAACAACTCGATGACTATATTAACTGGATTATAGAGATAGAAAACAGCTATTCATGACTGCATAGTGTTAAGGAATAATTTTTACATAAATATGAATAAGGAAAACAAAGGGAAAAGTATTGAACTAGAGTTAACAAGTCAATAGTAGGATTGACCATGTAAAATGTTAATAAGGCAACTGAATACAGATTTTTGTACGACTAGAAGTTTTAACACACTTCATTAATTCTTGACGCTTGTTTCTTTCATTTATAGCGATCTTTATTCCATTACAATGAAACCTCACTTAGTGGCCACCTCAGTAATGAGGCCATCCCGTTATAGAGGCCAGGTTCAGCAAGCCCAGATGTATTTTCCATGTGAATACAGTGATGTAATTTTCGTTAATTATAAGGCCACGGCCGCAGGACCAAACTGGTATAAACTATAGTGTGCAAGTCGAGCTGAGTCATGAAAAACAGCTAAAAATTAAGTGATTTTTTTTCTCATAAGAATTAACATTAAGCCAACCATGCAGATAATTAAGTGATAGTAAAGGCGTCAACAACAGATACAAGTGGTTTGGCTCCATTACAAGTTCAGAAGAGGGTTGTAATAGACACTAGTGCTGAAATGATCATGGTTTTTTTGGTATTTGGGTACTCTCTAGAGTTAGTAATCGAGCCGGTACCCACGAATACTAGTTGCATGTAGTCATACCCATTTGACATGTTTTGTACTGTCCTTAAACAGTTTACAGCTTTTAAAGTAATAACAATGATATACACGCTGTAATAAAATACTGCTGTTAGTGTCCCTGACAAAAATTATGCCAATCAAACTCTACAGCCTTTATTGTGTCCTTCCCTGAAGGCAAATATATCATGTGAGCTGGGTCACATGGTCTTAGCGAGTACCAATTTTACTATAATCGAGTACAAAAATCCTTAATGAGTACTCGTCAAGTATTAGTATTTGTTTCAGCTCTAATAGACACTACACTTTTATGGCTTTCCTATATGAAATTTACGGTGAAAATTAAGAGTGACTGTAAATATTGTGTCAGGAATTTGAACAAAAAGATTTTAAAATAGTTTTAGCAGGTCAAGGAGTACTACAAATGAGCCAAATTTCAAGATAGTCTGTAATTGCATCCATGATCATGAGTCATCAAATGTTTTGATGATCCAGCTCAAAGTGTACATAATTATTATAAAATGCAATGTTCCTTCATTGAAGCGGTCAGCTAAGCAGGCAGTCAATATAATTATATCACTGCTAAAGTTGCTAGCTGGAGGGGAAGAGGCGCAACACACCCTTCAGACACCGTATTGCCTTGTTTACTTATGCTATAATAGAAATTAAGTTTACCAGAATTGACATCTCAGTCACAACATCATGACGTATTTATATATATAGCTAAGCCTAAAGGTATGCATGTATTTTAAGTTATTTCAAAAATGGTTCTATGTAGAGATGGATCAGCAAATGAAAGGTATGAACTTTGTAAATTGGTTTGGTTAGATGTTAAGCACAATGATGAAATTATACACTATGCAGAGTAGAGATGTTTCAGCTCACACGCTGGTCCTCATTATACTATATAGTAGGATGTTCTAATAGAACAGTTGACTGTTCTATTAGATTTAAACAGCTAGTCATCACTTGTACAATAATATTGACCACCTCTGACTGACTTATTATACAGATAGAAGAGGAGATTCTCCTAAGTTTCCTATACATGCTATGATGCGGGGGTGGGATATGTACATCTCAGGCACTCCCACTATTGCACCTTGAATGTATTCTATTTAGTAAATGATATAATGAGCAGAATGAGCAGTTTATCTGAATTCTTTGACCCAAGGAATCCATTAGATAGCACGTCCACATAAAGTATATAGTTAATACCTGCACTGTTACTAGGTGGAAGAGCCTTATATAGAATCCATTAGATGGCATTTAAGGTCTTTCCTTCTGAATTTGTGGAGCTATATTAGAGCTTTAATTTCCAATTTGTTATTATATGTATTACATTTTTCATTTTTAAGTTAAGTGTAATGGTGGTTGTTTATGTATTGGTTCTTTTATCAGCATGCTGTAGTGGACCCTCTATTACAGTATTTGACTATTTATTGGAGTGCTCGGTTCAGTTTTTCACTTAAGACATACACCTATAAAATTACTCTAGTTGTTTTCGTACATTGCTTTTTCTTTGTTAAGATAAAACTGTAGCTTCTACTAGATAGTGAGAGAAACCATCTTTATTGATGAATAACATAGTCAAGGTATATACAAAAATAATTGGAAAGTGAGTGATCCTTGGACACACACAGCCACGGATAAGATAATAAAATGCCCCACATGTGGATGTGGCAAGGAAAGAAATACAGCAAAAAAAAAAATTACTATAGCAAATAAGAGAATTAAAGTGTTCAATGTTCAAGATTCCCCCGACTATTCTGGGCAATCTGTTGCCGTGAAATTCTTCTTGAAGAAGAAATTTAAACACCAGCAGCTAAG